>NW_011888909.1:3427801-3430589 GCF_000151845.1 Pteropus vampyrus
AGCCATTCCTAAAGGCAGACAGTAGAAAGACATTGTCAGATCCTCAAACTATCAGAAAATAGCTTGATTAAGAACCTCAAGGACTGAACAAAAGGCAGAATTCCTGTGTGTATACATTGTTGTTAAAAATATTTGTGAGATCAAGGATTCAGGATGGAGGTAAGTAAACAAGTGGGTGTAGGGATGCACAGATGCGATCATTTTCCTACCTTCTTCGTCCCAGCCCCAGGGCCTTCCCCTGGGTGCAGCTTTTGCCAGAAACTCCACAACAGTCACAGGTAAAGCATTCAGACTTGTGGAGTGGTGAATTTTGGCAAAGGATGTGTATCTCCTGAAGGGGACCAGACCATCAGTTCTATTTAGTTTTCCTAACCTCCAGGTGCATGAGTCTTTGGTTCTCTCTTCCCTGCTGGCATTGGTCATGTCTGGCTATGTGAATGTCTTTACAGTACAGAGTTAAAGTATATCTGTGACAAAATTCAGAGCAAAATTCTTGGTCTATTCTGGGGATAGAGTAGGCCTTGGGGGTTTCATAGACTGGTCTTTAATCTAGATGCATATATTTTAGATGGTCAGCAGTTCAACTGAATGCTTTTGAATATAATGGAGACATGTTGAATGCCTTCTTTACTCCAGCAGGCACTTTCACTGGGGATACCATAGTAGATAGACATGTTCTCTGTCACCATGAAATTTATGGTCAGGCAGGAAAACCATTAATTTGACAAATAATTACCAGTGTGATGAGTATGAAAAGACAGGCTGGGAGATGCTATGGGAGAGTATAGCACGGGAAAATAACCTAGTCTAGAGAGTCAGGAAGAGGCTTCCTAAGGAAATGATGGTTAAGACGTTAAAAATGAGTTGAATTTAGATAGGAAAAGAAAGTGTGGGAGTGCAGTGTGGGAGTAAGACTATTCCAGGCAATTTCAGTTATGTAAGATGAATAAGTCCTAGAGATCTACTGTACAGCATAGTCTATATAGTTAATGCTTATCATACACTTAAAAATCAGTATTTTAGATCTAAAAGGGTAGATCTTTTGCTAAGTGATTTTTTTAAAAAATATTTTTATTTATTTTAAGATATAATTGACATTTATCACTGTATAAGTTTAAGATTTACAGCATAATGGTTTCACTTACATATATTGTGGAATGATTACTGCAATAAGTTTATTTAACATCCATCATATTATATAGATAAAACAAAAAGAGGAAGCAAAGTATTTTTTTTCTTGAGTGATAACTTTTAAGATTTACTCTCAACTTTCATACCTATCATGCAGCAGTAAATAAATTCATCACACTGTATATTACATCTCCCTAGTAAATATTTATCTTGTGATTGGAAGTTTGTGTTTTTGACCACCTTTCTCCAGTTTCCCCTCCCCACTTCTTGCCTCTGGTAACAACAAATTGGATCTCTTTTTCTATGAGTTTGGGTTTTTTGTGTTTCGTGTTTTTTGTTTTTTGTTGGTTTTTTTTTTTAGATTCCACATATAAGTGAGATCACATAGCTTTGTATTTCTCTGTCTGACTTATTTTGCTTAGCATAATATCCTCAAAGTCCATCCATGCGTTACAAATGGCAGGATTTCCTCATTTTTTTATGGCTGGGCAATATTCCATTATATATATGTACCACAACTTATTTTTCTATTCACCCATTGGTGGATGCTTAGTTTGTTTCCATTTCTTGATTATTGTGAATAATGCTGCTATGAACATGGAGATGTATATATCTTTTCGAGTTAGTGTTTTCTTTCCCTTCGGACATATTCCCAGAAGTGAAATTGCTGGGTCTTATGGTAGTTCTATTCTTATTTTTTTGAGCACCTCCATTCTGTTTTCCATAGTGACTACACCAATTTATATCCCCACCAACTATGCACTAGAGTCCCTTTTCTCCACATCTTCTTCAAGACTTGTTATTTTTGTCTTTTTTATGATAGCTATCCTAACAGGTGTGAGGTGATATCTCATTTTGGTTTTGATTTGCATTTCTCTGATAACTAGTGATGCTGAGCATCTTTTCATGTACCTGTTGGCCTCTCATATATCTTCTTTGGAAAAATGTCTATCCAGGCCTTTTACTCATTTATTAAGTTGGATTATTTACTTTTTTGCTACTGAGTTTTATGAGTTCTTTCTATATTTTGGATATTAACCCCATATCAGATATGTAGTTTGCAAATATTTTTCTCATTCCTTAGGTTGTTTTTTTCATTTTGTTGATTGTTTCTTTTGCTGTGTAGAAGCTTTTTATTTTTCATTTTGTTGCTTTTACTTTAGACGTCATGTCCAAAAATATCATTGTTAAGACCCATGTCAAGGAACTTTTTTCCTATGTTTTCTTCTAGGAGTTTCATGGTCAAAGCACCATTTATTGAAGAGACATTCTTTTCTGTATTGAGTATTCTTGGCTCCCTTGTCAGATATTAGTGGACCATATATGCTTGGGTTTATTTCTGGGCTCCCAGTTCTTTTCCATAGATCCATTTGTCTGTGTTTGTGCCAGTACCACATTCTTTTGATTACTATAGCTTTATACTATAGCTTGAAATCAGGAAGTGTGATGCCTCCTGCTTTGTTCTTTTTCAAGATTGCTTTGGCTATTCAGAGTCTTTTGTGGTAACATATAAATTTTAGGATTATTTTTTCTACTTCTGTAAAAAAAAAAAAAGCCATTGGAAACTTGACAAGAATTACATTGAATCTATAGATGGCGTTTGGGAGTATGGACATTTTAACAATATTTATTCTTCTAATCTATGAACACACAATAA
>NW_011888909.1:3430639-3433300 GCF_000151845.1 Pteropus vampyrus
TTTTTTAAAAAATATTTTTATTTATTTTAAGATATAATTGACATTTATCACTGTATAAGTTTAAGATTTACAGCATAATGGTTTCACTTACATATATTGTGGAATGATTACTGCAATAAGTTTATTTAACATCCATCATATTATATAGATAAAACAAAAAGAGGAAGCAAAGTATTTTTTTTCTTGAGTGATAACTTTTAAGATTTACTCTCAACTTTCATACCTATCATGCAGCAGTAAATAAATTCATCACACTGTATATTACATCTCCCTAGTAAATATTTATCTTGTGATTGGAAGTTTGTGTTTTTGGCCACCTTTCTCCAGTTTCCCCTCCCCACTTCTTGCCTCTGGTAACAACAAATTGGATCTCTTTTTCTATGAGTTTGGGTTTTTTGTGTTTCGTGTTTTTTGTTTTTTGTTGGTTTTTTTTTTTAGATTCCACATATAAGTGAGATCACATAGCTTTGTATTTCTCTGTCTGACTTATTTTGCTTAGCATAATATCCTCAAAGTCCATCCATGCGTTACAAATGGCAGGATTTCCTCATTTTTTTATGGCTGGGCAATATTCCATTATATATATGTACCACAACTTATTTTTCTATTCACCCATTGGTGGATGCTTAGTTTGTTTCCATTTCTTGATTATTGTGAATAATGCTGCTATGAACATGGAGATGTATATATCTTTTCGAGTTAGTGTTTTCTTTCCCTTCGGACATATTCCCAGAAGTGAAATTGCTGGGTCTTATGGTAGTTCTATTCTTATTTTTTTGAGCACCTCCATTCTGTTTTCCATAGTGACTACACCAATTTATATCCCCACCAACTATGCACTAGAGTCCCTTTTCTCCACATCTTCTTCAAGACTTGTTATTTTTGTCTTTTTTATGATAGCTATCCTAACAGGTGTGAGGTGATATCTCATTTTGGTTTTGATTTGCATTTCTCTGATAACTAGAGATGCTGAGCATCTTTTCATGTACCTGTTGGCCTCTCATATATCTTCTTTGGAAAAATGTCTATCCAGGCCTTTTACTCATTTATTAAGTTGGATTATTTACTTTTTTGCTACTGAGTTTTATGAGTTCTTTCTATATTTTGGATATTAACCCCATATCAGATATGTAGTTTGCAAATATTTTTCTCATTCCTTAGGTTGTTTTTTTCATTTTGTTGATTGTTTCTTTTGCTGTGTAGAAGCTTTTTATTTTTCATTTTGTTGCTTTTACTTTAGACGTCATGTCCAAAAATATCATTGTTAAGACCCATGTCAAGGAACTTTTTTCCTATGTTTTCTTCTAGGAGTTTCATGGTCAAAGCACCATTTATTGAAGAGACATTCTTTTCTGTATTGAGTATTCTTGGCTCCCTTGTCAGATATTAGTGGACCATATATGCTTGGGTTTATTTCTGGGCTCCCAGTTCTTTTCCATAGATCCATTTGTCTGTGTTTGTGCCAGTACCACATTCTTTTGATTACTATAGCTTTATACTATAGCTTGAAATCAGGAAGTGTGATGCCTCCTGCTTTGTTCTTTTTCAAGATTGCTTTGGCTATTCAGAGTCTTTTGTGGTAACATATAAATTTTAGGATTATTTTTTCTACTTCTGTAAAAAAAAAAAAGCCATTGGAAACTTGACAAGAATTACATTGAATCTATAGATGGCGTTTGGGAGTATGGACATTTTAACAATATTTATTCTTCTAATCTATGAACACACAATAATTTTCCATTTATTTATGCCTTTTTCATGGTAGAGATCTTTTACCTCTTTGGTTAAGTTTACTCCTAAGTATTTTATTGTTTTTGATGCTATTATAAATGGAATCATTTTCTTTATTTCTTTTTCAGGTAATTTGTTGTTAGTGTATAGAAATGCTACTGGTTTTTGTTTGCTAATTATAAATTCTGAAACTTTACTGAATTCATGATTAGATCTAATACTTTCTTGATGAGTCTCTAGGATTTTTATTTATAAAATTATGTCATCTGCTAATAGAGACAATTTTACTTCTTCCTTTCCAATTCTGATACTATTTCTTTTTTTCTTTTTCCTTTTTTTTTGTATGATTGCTCTGACAAGGACTTTCAGTACTATGTTGAATATGAATGGTGGCAGTGGGCATTCTTGTCTTATTCTTAATCTTCGAGGAAAAGCTTTCAACCTTTCATCACTGAATATGATATTAGATGTGGACTTATCATGTATGGGCTTTATTATACTGAGTTATGTTCCTTCCATACCTAATTTGTTAAGAATTTTTATCATGAATGAATGTTGAATTTTGTCAAATGCTTTTTCTGCATCTATCGAGATGATTATATGATTTCAGTGTTCTTATCACAAAATAGTAGTAATATGATAATAGTAATAATAATAAATAAATAATGTAGTAGGAAACTTTTGAAGGTGATGGATATATTTATAGATTGTGGTGATGGTTTCACGGGTATATAATTATCTTCAAACTCATCAAGTTGTATATATTGAATATATATAGCTTTTTGTAAGTCTGTCATACCTCAATAAAGTGGTTTAAAAAAAGAAAAGGAAAATTTCAGTCAAAGAGAAAAGCATATGCAAAAGTTTAGAATTCCGAGAGGAAAACATGGGAGAGAACTTCAGAGGTTCTGTATGGCTGGAGCAAAGAAA
>NW_011888909.1:3436985-3439007 GCF_000151845.1 Pteropus vampyrus
TCTCCTCTCCTCTCCTCTCTTCTCCTCTCCTCTCCTCACATCACTTCATATTAGATCACATCACATTATGAGATACATAATATCTGGTTGTCTCAGTTTTAGTTATGCTTAGATTCAATAGTGGGGCCACATATTGTCAGCATGTTTCATCCATTATAAAATTCCCCATCAACTTTTTCAACTAATAGTTTTAGCAGCCACTAATGATTATTGCTTAGATCTGTTATTTCATTAGGGCCTATGAAATGGCGATTTTAAAATTCTACATTCATTCTGCATTTATAAGCTGTAATTCTTCTTTTGAGAAAAAGCTTTCCCTCATTAATGATTTGGATATTCTGAAATACAGTTCAAGAAAGGCCAGATAAATGTTTGATTCTTTCTTTTTATTTAAATATTTTTAGAATAATGAATTGGTGCTATAGCAGCTTCTAAAGGTGACCGATGAGGTTTTTTTTTTCTAATAATATTATGAACTCTAAGTTTTATATGTCTAAATCTATTACAGTCATTGTTCATCTTTTGCCCATTCTATATGTGTTTTTATTGAGATCTTATTTAAGACAATAAAATGTGCAGATTTTCAGTCCGTAGTCTAATGGGTTTCACTGTTATATACACCCGTATAATCACCTCCCAGAATGTGATATTGAACATTTCCTTTGCCTTAGAAACTCTGCCTTTACTCCTTATCAGTTCTCTCTATTTCTCCACACTGCCTCCTCTAGGCAACCATTTTCTGATTTTTATCATCATATATTAGTTGTGTACGTTCTAGATCTTCACATAAATGTAATCATACCTTGTATACTCTCTTCTTTCAACTAAAATAATGTTTTCGAGATTCCTTCATGTTGTTGTCTGTATCAGCAATTCATTCTTCTTCGTTGATGAGAAGTACTCCATTGTGTGAAGATACAGTAATTTGTTTATTCATTTTCCTGCAGAAAGATAGTTGGGTTGTTTCCAATTTAGAACTATTATGGACATTCATGCTTAAGTTTTTGGGGGGCATAGGTTTTGATTTCGCTTGGATAAACATCTAGGAATTGAATAGCCAGAATATAGGGGAGATATATGTTTAATTTTTTAAGAAACTGTCAAACAGGTGTCTTAAGTGTTTGTACAATTTTCCACTCCTACCAGTGCTATACAAGAGTTCCAGGAGTTTTACATCTTTGCCAGTATTTGGTACAGCCAGTATTTATTTCAGTGAATCTAGTAGGTTTTAAGTGGTTCTTCAGTATAGTTTTAATTTACATTCCTTTGATAGGTGATGACATTGAGCACCCTTTTTTGTGCTTATGGATAATTTGTACATCTTTTGCCTGTTTTTAAACATTGTGTTGTTTTATTTTATTGTTCATTATAGGGATTTATTATGTGTTCTGGATATGATTGACTCTCCAATATATGTACTGTGAATAGTTTTCTCCAATCTGTGGCTTGTCTATTCTCTTCTATGTTTTCTTATAGAAGCTTTATGGTTCTAACTTTTTCATTTAGGTATATGATTCATAAAGGCCCTAAAAACAAGACACAGAATAATATCTTGAAGTAGGCAATACTTTTTTGGACTAGATACAAAGAACACTAATGATTTTTTTAAAGTGGTAAATTGGACTTAATCAAAATTTAAAACATACCATTTAATAAATGTATAGGCAAGCCACACACTGAGGAAGATATTCACAGTGCCTCTGTTTGACAAAAGAATTTTATTCTTATTATATGTAACAGATTCTAAAAATCAAGAGTAAAAAATGACAATGACATGAATAGCCACTTTTCAAAGCTTCCTTACCTTCTGGCACAAGTGGTTCCAGTCTTGTCTTGTATATTTCAAGTCCTAGACCTGGAATCAGCCATTTCTCTAAGGAGCTCTGATTCCTTATAATGGGAGATGGTATTTAGAGTCCAAAGTCTTGTCAGTGAGAGTTCTCATTGCTACTGGGTTATCATTGTGTCTAAGCTTTTTTAAGGAGCAAAGCTGGACAATACTGACTTTTTTAGAAAGAAAAA
>NW_011888909.1:3439057-3457492 GCF_000151845.1 Pteropus vampyrus
TCATACCTTGTATACTCTCTTCTTTCAACTAAAATAATGTTTTCGAGATTCCTTCATGTTGTTGTCTGTATCAGCGATTCATTCTTCTTCGTTGATGAGAAGTACTCCATTGTGTGAAGATACAGTAATTTGTTTATTCATTTTCCTGCAGAAAGATAGTTGGGTTGTTTCCAATTTAGAACTATTATGGACATTCATGCTTAAGTTTTTGGGGGGCATAGGTTTTGATTTCGCTTGGATAAACATCTAGGAATTGAATAGCCAGAATATAGGGGAGATATATGTTTAATTTTTTAAGAAACTGTCAAACAGGTGTCTTAAGTGTTTGTACAATTTTCCACTCCTACCAGTGCTATACAAGAGTTCCAGGAGTTTTACATCTTTGCCAGTATTTGGTACAGCCAGTATTTATTTCAGTGAATCTAGTAGGTTTTAAGTGGTTCTTCAGTATAGTTTTAATTTACATTCCTTTGATAGGTGATGACATTGAGCACCCTTTTTTGTGCTTATGGATAATTTGTACATCTTTTGCCTGTTTTTAAACATTGTGTTGTTTTATTTTATTGTTCATTATAGGGATTTATTATGTGTTCTGGATATGATTGACTCTCCAATATATGTACTGTGAATAGTTTTCTCCAATCTGTGGCTTGTCTATTCTCTTCTATGTTTTCTTATAGAAGCTTTATGGTTCTAACTTTTTCATTTAGGTATATGATTCATAAAGGCCCTAAAAACAAGACACAGAATAATATCTTGAAGTAGGCAATACTTTTTTGGACTAGATACAAAGAACACTAATGATTTTTTTAAAGTGGTAAATTGGACTTAATCAAAATTTAAAACATACCATTTAATAAATGTATAGGCAAGCCACACACTGAGGAAGATATTCACAGTGCCTCTGTTTGACAAAAGAATTTTATTCTTATTATATGTAACAGATTCTAAAAATCAAGAGTAAATGACAATGACATGAATAGCCACTTTTCAAAGCTTCCTTACCTTCTGGCACAAGTGGTTCCAGTCTTGTCTTGTATATTTCAAGTCCTAGACCTGGAATCAGCCATTTCTCTAAGGAGCTCTGATTCCTTATAATGGGAGATGGTATTTAGAGTCCAAAGTCTTGTCAGTGAGAGTTCTCATTGCTACTGGGTTATCATTGTGTCTAAGCTTTTTTAAGGAGCAAAGCTGGACAATACTGACTTTTTTAGAAAGAAAAATGTAAATCATTACTTCCTACTAACATTTCCAGTTCAAATTATTTCACTTCTTTGATTTTATACTTATCTTTCACTATTCATATTGGCATAATAATAAATCTGATTCTTATTGATATAATTTCTTATTTCCTTAACTTACAATATATAAATAATAGCTTCTAAATAAAAATACCAACTAACAAGTTGACTGAATTGAATTAAGTATTTCTTTGTGGTGTGTTTTGCCCTTAGGATGTATCCCACTAGAGATGTGTAGTCAACATTCTATGTTTTAAAGGTATTTGAAATAATTTTTCTCAGTGTGGTTCTACTGCCTCCTTACTATAGAGTTATGTGGAAATGAACAATAAAGTGTTTTTTTTTTTTCTGTTTTACTGAGGTTACAAGTCAGTTGACTAAACTTATTTAACTTAAAGTTTTGGGTTTTTTTAAGATTTAATTTTTAGAGCAATTTTAGGCTCACAGCAAATTGAGAGAAAAGTACGGAGATTTTTCATATACTCTCTGCCCCCACACATGGACAGCCTCCCCCGTTACCAACATCCCTGCCCAGAGTGGTACATTTGTTATAATAGATGGACCTACATTGACACATCATAATAACTCAAAGTCTCTAATTTATATTATGGTTCAGTGTCTCTGTACATTCTATGAGTTTGGACAAATATGAAAGAATGTGTATCCATCGTTATAGTACCATACAGAATATCATAAATTTCTCTACCTTAAAACTCCTCTGTGCTCTATCTATTCATCTTCCTAACCCCAGTCCCTGACAACCACTGATTTTTTTACTGTGTATTGTTTTGCCTTTTTCAGAATGTTATATAGTTGGATTATACAGTATGTAGCCTCTTCTGATTGGCTTCTTTCACTTAGTAATACGCATTTTGGTTTCCTCCATGTATTTTCATGACTTGATAGCTCATTTTTTTTAGTGCTGAATAATATTGTCTGGATGTACCATAGTTTACTTATTCATTTACCCACTGAAGGACATCTTGGTTACTTCCAAGTTTTGGTAGTCATGAATAAAGCTGCTATGATCATCTGTGCAAAATTTTGACTGTGCTGTGTAGTCATAGCAATGTGTACCAAACACTGTTTGCAGATTGATTTCTACCAAGAACCCTCTTAGGCTTTTGGTTCTGTGGTATCCAACAACCCATACTGCCAGAGAAGCTGCAAGTCTTGGCTATTGCTTTTGTTTTGTGTGTAAATCTGTCCCAGCCCATCTTCACTGTGGCTAAGCTTATGTATCTGATTAGCCGGGGGCTCTATAATTATTATTCTTGCTAGAGCATTAGGGAAAAAATCCAAGAATTACCAGACATAAGAAAAACACTCGCTACACTCCTCACTCCCTGCCAAAGTGTCTTATTGATTATCAAAGCTAAATTAAATCCTTGCATACCAAAGCCAGAGAGGAGACATAGTCCATGTAGGAGTAAAGACGGGGACCTCAGAACTCTGAAATTGGAAAGGGAGTGTCAAGAAAAACCTACACTGCCATCAGTGAGTAGAGGGAGTAGAGAGCAGAAGGAACACCAGGAAGAAGAGAAGAAAAACAGCAGTGTGAAGAGCCTGCAGACCTTCTGTGTGTTCTTTATTTTATAGTACTTTTTTTGCACCAGAGTTAGTCTGTATTTGGTCTCTGGATGGTTCTTAAGAAGATAAGCAAGTAGGTACTAGGTTTGAGAATGAGTTTTCCACAAATGTCATTATTTAAACAGGAGAGAGAAGTACTTAAAAATAATATAATTTTAATTGGCGTCAATATTGTGCCAGACACTGTGCTAGGTACTTTCTAAACATTATGTTATTCAGTCTTCATGAGAATTAGTCATTACTGATCCCATTTTACAAGTGACAGTATTAGAATTGACAGAAACCAAGGAATTTGCCAAGATCTTGCAGCTAATGTGTAGAAGAGCCAGAACTCAACCCAAATCTATCTGACTCTATAGCTCTCTGTGGCTTTACTCCTCTATCGCTTGAAGTATTTATTCATCCAGAGCATCTCATTTGTCCACCCTCAGGATAGCTAGGACAACACTACAGATTATGCAGTGATGTCATCACGTAGTTGGTGGTCAGGATGTTGCTTGTATTAATACAAATCCTAATATAATTCCATTTGTAATAGATATAATCTTGATAACTCCTATATAGACACTGATAGATACCATGCCCATACATCTATTTCGTGTAGTACACTATCTCATATATAGAGAATTATAGTTATGTAATAAACAAAAATGTGTTTGAAACAGCATGAAATTGGATTTCCTCATCCATAAATTGTGTTATATTTATGTCTAACTTATAATTCAAGAAATAGAACAGCAATGTTGATATTTTTATAAATGGTGTCTAATGTGTTTCTATTAAGGGGAGATATATTTGCTGTGCTGAAATGTATTATCATAATAGCCAAACTATTTACTTTATCACTGGAAAATAGTGTGGCATTCTATCTGGAATTTCTCTTGCCTGCTCCCAGATCTCTTGTAAATTACTGTAGGCATTTGTGAATTATTTTATAGAAAGCATCCATCTATTTTTACATCTTCAAAAAGTCTATCACTTTCATTCATCTCCCTAGGAATAAAGCAATAATTTGATTCTCTGTAAATATGAACCTGAATTTACACCATCCTCTCCAGTTGAGACTTTAGTGATATGGATGATTTATAGCTCTATTTCTGGGGTAGGGGACTGGAAGGTGGCATCCTGGCCTGGTGTTTGTTGCCACTTTCCACTATTTCCACAGGAAGAGAGTGGGAATCAGCCTGTTTCTTTTCTACTTAGGGCATAACTGTTTTGTTCCCTGTACCATGTAGGCCTGTTGAATACCATACCACAAAGAACAAACAGCCTGTTTCTTGAGCTACTCTGTTTAGCCCTGGATTCGGTAGTTGGGTGGATATCTGCAAACAGACCATGGACACTGTGATGTACTCAGCCTTCAGGAACAGCCACCACAAAATTTTCAGGGCTTCAACAGGAAAGTAGTCAAGGCTTCTTAGATATTTTCTGTCCTGTGGATAACCCATTGGGCAGGTCTAGGTTACCCCTCTTGGTATCCTATTATTTGGCTTCTTGAAGAAAAGCTTGTCTGGGAAATGTCAGTGTTTTATTCCCTCTTCCTTTGGTAAGGTGCCAAAATGGGAGATGTCCTTTTGTCAGCTGTCTGGGGGTCCTGTGGGACCAAGGCTGTTTGGGTCCAGAAATCTGGATATTTCCAGGACCAGGTAGGAAGAGAGCCTGAATAGTCACTAAAACGAGAAGGTAGAGGGTATGAACAGGAATCAGGACTAGAGTAGGTAGCCGGAAAGTTGGAGAGCCAAGAAGGCCAGAAGGAGAAATGATGCACCAGGAAAACAATGAGAAGAGAAACTCTGCTGCAATACCTGGGACAGGCAGGGTCTGGTACCCTGGGCTGGCTTTCTCACCTGTTCTGCAACATGAGGCTTAGGTGAGCTGACTGCATTTAAAAGCCCTCAGAATAGGGCAACCTATCACTTGGCTGCGGTCCCAATTGAGGAATCTGGATTCAAGCACGAAAGTATCTCTGACATTTCTGTCACATTCTGAATCTGGAAGGTATGTGCTGGGGACTCTACCTAATTGGAACTATTTGTCCTTGAAGGTCATTTCCTAAGTATTACATACCAACCTAGCTTAGCAAGAAAAAAATCTTTGTTTACGCTAATGGCCTTGATTTTTGTGGAAGCACTTATTTAAACCAGTTAGTTTGGGGAAAAGAAATCTAAGTAGAAATGTGGTGGATGGATTTGTCAGTCGTGAGCTTCACCTTTGAAGCCATTGTCCATACATGTGCAAAATGCCATGTATAGGCCCTTCTTCCAGTTACAGCCACGTGTAGCCACTGTCTGCTTCACAGAGCATGAAATAGCACCCATTTTGACTATTTTGTAATTAATTTCCTTCCCTTTTGAAAATCTAAAAGGAAAATATATTGTGCATTTGGACACTTTATAAATTTTAAAGTACCCAAGCTTAGAACTACAACTCTGTGTTTCCTCTATGTGACAGAAATGGAAAGAATTAAAGCTTCACATATTTTCAAAACTTGCATTTTATACTCTTTTTAACTTTTTGGAGATATGTTCAAATTCTATTCCTCCTACAAGAACAACCATGCAGGGAATCACAGAAGGCCATTCTATTGATGCAATTACAACAAAAAGCTATTATTTTCTTTTTATGTTTTTGCCTCCATTTATGCTCACATCAAGTTCTCCTTTTTGTTTATCAGATAATCAGCCAATTCTTTGGACTTAGAATGGTTATAGGAAATTTGGAGCTCTCTTTTGGAAAGTTATCAGGGGAAAATTAGCCCAGACCATGCCAGGCGTCTGGGACAAGTTGGGGTGGTACGCCTGAGTCTGAGAGCACTGGGACGGGTTTGGGGCTTGCTCTGTGGAATGGGGGCGTGCTCTGAAGATGTTCAGGCTACTTAAAGAACTGACAGCCATGACAGATTGTAGTAAAGCTAAGATAGGAAGAGGTCCACATTTAGGCAGAAAAGGGAGAGGCATTTGAGAACCAGATGACAAAAGAGTTAGGTGGGCTTGAGGGAGGGAGTTGGTTGATGTTCCAGTTCTAGCTGCATAATAAATTGCCCCAAAACGAATGGCTTAACATAACAACAATCATTTTATTATCTTTCCTGTGTGTCAGGAATGCAGGAAGGGCATAGTGTGTTATGAGATGAATTGTGTTCCCCCAAAAGATATGTAGAAGTCTTAATTTCCTATCCCTGTGAATGTGATCTTATTTGGAAATAGGGTGTCTTACTGATGTAATCAAGTTAAGATGAAGATATTCGGGCCAGACCTAATCCAGTACGATTCTAATCCAGTATGGTGTTCTGATAAGAAGAAGGGAGGCACACAAAGTGATAATACCTTGCGACACCAGATGCAGAAATTGCAGTGATATAGCTGCAAGCCAAGGAATACTAAGAATTGCTGGTGACACCAGTTGCTGAAGCGGCAAAGAAGGATTCTCCCCTACAAATTTTAGAGAGAGCATGGCCCTGCTAACACCTTGGACTTCTAGCCTTTGGAACTGTGAGACAGTAGATAGCTGTTGTTTGCAACCACCCAGTTTGAGCTCTGTTAAAGCAGCCCTAGGAAATTAATACAGAAGGATAGTTTGTCTCTGTTCCACAATGTCTGAGTCCTCATCTGGGAACACTTAAAGGATAAGCACTGGAATCATCTGGCATGTTCGCTCACATGTCTGATAGCTTTCGCTGGCTGTCACCTGGAACCTTAGGTAGGTTCTCAGGTAAAACACCATCATGTGGCCTCTCCTGGTAGTCTGTTGGGTGGCTGGGTTCCAAGACTAAGCATCTCAAAAAAAAACAGACAGGAGTTGATCATCTTTTATGCCCTTGCTACCGAAGTCACATAGTGACATCTACTGTAGAGCAGTAGCCCCGATCCATGGGGGTTCCAGGACCCCTAGTGCATACCTAAAACCATGGATGGTACCAAACCCTAATCAACTTCAATTTTGCCGAAACTGTGGCAGCAGCTTCTTCATCAACAGACATAGCCCCTCCAGTAATTTTGATATATTTTGGTTTAGACCTATTCCTGATCTGTAACCCAACCTCACTTGTGGGGTCATTGGTTTTGGGGATCTCTTGCGGAAGTCTTCATATAACCTCAATGCTTTCAGGCACAACACATTGCTGTCAATCAGAACATGTTTTATGTTCATGTTCATGTATTCCACCCACATATTTAATCTTAACTAAGCACTTACCATGCACTGTGGCTGTAACTTTTGCAGTTTGAGGTGTGACAGCAAAACTAGCACAGATTTATTTTTTCTTCACAATTTCACTGATAGAAGATTCGTTCTTACTGTGGACCTTAGCAACCTCAGCATAAGATTTTTTTTTTCTTATTAAGTTGAAAACTTTCACCTTTCACTTAAAGGAAGCACTTTACAGCTCATTTTTTTGGCATATTGGAATTGCCAGTATACTGCTCTGGTGCTTTGGGGCCATTATTAAATAAAATAAGAGTTCCTTGAACTCAAGCACTGTAACACTGTGACAGTTGATCTGATAACCAAGATGGCTACTAACTGACAAGACAGCTACTAAGTGACTAATGGGTGCAGAGCATCTACAGTGTGGAGAAGCTGGACAAAGAGATGATTCACATCCCAGGCAGGATGGAATGGAGGTCATAAGATTGTATCGTGTTGTCAGAAAAGCACACAACTTAATACTTATGAATTGTTTGTTTATGGAATTTTCCATTTAATATTTTTGGTTTGCAGTTGACTATGGGTAACTGAAACCACAGACAGTGAAACTGTGAATAAGGGGAGACTACTGTAGTCACAATTCAAGTGGAACCTTGAGTTCAAGAGGAGGGACACAGACCCCACTTCTTAATGGGCAGAATATCAGAGTCACAGTACATATGGAATGGGAGAGATCATTGCAGCAATTTTTGGAAAATACAGTCTGCACATTGAAGAACACTAGCTGAGGGGATTAAATGCCCCCATCAAGGGCAGGGGGCCGGGGCAGTCTGTCCTTTCTCACTTCCCTTTTCTACTCTGCTGTCTCCTTTATGAGCTATCCATGCTGCCACATGTGGTCCTTGCAGCCTTGGTCTGGTCTCCTCCCTGAGAAAGAATTAAATTCAGTTTAATAAACATTTTCTGAGTTTTGGGTACAAGAAAGTGTCAGCAGCCAGGAAAGTTTGCAGGCTTAGAGGGGTTACAGCAATGGAGGACAGATGACAGACATACAGTTGACTGTAGTGCAAGGCCAGATGTGATTAGTGCTGTATAGTGCAGGGACGAGAAGTGTTGGGAACCCTGGAGACTGAAAGCGGTTTCTGGGCGGAAGTAGTGGGGATTGGCTCCATCTCAGAGTTCCCCTACAGCCAGTACCACATGACCGCCTGGCTTGGCAAGGTGGGGCCTGTGGGCCTTCTGCTCCCAGGCACTCTCTGTGCCCTCTAAGTTCTTGTCTTCCTCATCTGGGCGTTTATCTCTTCTCATGATCACCACACTCTACCACAACTGCACCACGCCTTCATCTCTTACTCTGAGTGGAGACATTGTTTTCTAATTCAGAAGGCAGGAACAACCCACATTATAGAAGAAAATTGTCTCTCTGGTTATATTGGCTGACTCCCTCAGAAGCAGCAAAGTGTGTCCTTAACATTCTGTGGCCAACAGCTGGCTTTATGGGTCAGCAGGGATAAGGCTAACACTCACATCACAGAGGCACTGAGTTCACACAGGTGACTACAGCAGCTGTCTTTATTTTTCTAATCTGCATTTGACACTAATTTTATATTTCCAGTTTGACTTTGGGGTTTGTTTAGAGCCTTTTTATTTTATTTTTAATTTAGTAGATTTAAGATAGACCTAGGAAATAAATCTATAGAATTGAGATATCTCAACCAATTTTCTAGAAATATTTTAACATAGAATTAGAGATGAAAAGAATTCTATGGAAATGTCTAGATTTCAATCAATATCAAGCATCGACTGTGTACTGGCACTCCTCAAGGCTTGGGGTATTCAGAGGTCTCCGACATCATAGAATTGGTAGTCCAGCTCGGGGGTCGGGCTTTAAGTAACTCAGCACACACAAATGGACAGTGATGCACTGGGATAACGGATGTGAAGGAAGAGTACTGAGTGCTCTGAGAAAGAACGGAGAGTTGAGGGGTGGACTGGGGACCTTGTGATCAGAGAAGATCTCTTTAATATTGAAGCACGACCTAAAAGGGGAAGGAGGCATCAGAGAACAGCCAAGAGTGTTCCAGACAGAGAACAAGACAGATGGTTCCTTGAGCTCTGGAGAC
Organism: Pteropus vampyrus; assembly: GCF_000151845.1. Classification (NCBI taxonomy): domain Eukaryota; kingdom Metazoa; phylum Chordata; class Mammalia; order Chiroptera; family Pteropodidae; genus Pteropus; species Pteropus vampyrus. Next base: position 3,448,158 of record NW_011888909.1, read on the forward strand.
AAATGGATTTGTTGGGTTCTAGGGCCTGAGAAAGAACGATATATGGCTGAGCAGAATGATGAAGGTGCAGGCTGAGAGTGAAAAGATTGGAAAGGCAGGGAGGGGCCAGACCTTGCAGGACCTCGTAGGCCACCATGTTCATTGGGGCCTTTATCCCAACATAAATGAGAAGTCACTGAAAGGAGAACCGCATGATTCCACAGTAGACTTGGGTGAGAGGCAGGTCTGAGTGGAGAAAGGCTAGTCCAATTGCACTGGGAAAGCCGTGACCAAATGCTTTTAGGGCTTTTGTTCTCTTTTATTTAAAAGATCAGTGCCACCCTCTGACAGTCATACTCTGTGAGTCTCTGGGGGATGAGGGTATAGCAGGGGTAACCAGAATTTGGGACACACCAGGGCCTGGGAGCCTTATTGGTTGTGAAAATATGGTCTTAGCTAGTGCCTCAAGGAGCCCTAAGTTAAGTCTTGCTCTGTCACTGCATCTCTCTGTGCAGTCTTAAGAAAGGCCCGTCCTCTGTGAGAGCAGCTCTGAAGTCCAGCCTAAGGCCAGCTGAAATTTATAACTATGTTAGTTCTTCTGCCTGAGTTGAGGCCCCTCAAAGGCTCCTAGTGTAAACCCTTCAAGCGGAATTTCTCACCTGGATACTCTTGACATTTTGGGCTGGTAATGTCCTATCGTGGGGGGAAGGGGTATCCTGTGTGTTATAGGATGTCTAGCAGCATCACTGGCCTCTACCCACTAGATGCCAGTAGTGTCCCCATCCCACCAAGCTGTGGCAACCAAAATTATCTTCAGAAATTACCAAATGCCCTTGGGGGAGGGGAGGGAACAAGGCCACCTTTGGTGAAGAACAACCGATTGAGACCACACCTTCTCGAGGTGGCAACATGCCCCTATAGGGGTAAAAACACTGGTTCTTGGAGGGGTTAAAAATCTTGGGTATTGCAATGGTTGCTATCCCTCCAAAGGGCCACAGTACATAAACAGATATACAGTATATCCATGGTATTAATATTTCATAGAGGAAGAAGTCAATTAGAAAACAAATGTCTTATGGGGAATGATAAAAAACAAGGTTGAGAAAGACTTATTTAGACCAAGGGAGAGCCAGTTTTTCTGGAAGGCTATAGAATAAGAACCTGGAAACTGAAACGGAGAAGCAGAGGGCTTCCAACAGTGGGAAAGTTCAGGCACCAGGGACTAATCATGATAACTAACAATAACCAGTGATCATGGGCCAGGCGCTGGGCCGGGTGGTTTTAGTGCATACAGTAATGTTATGATGCAGATGCTCTTATGTATTTCTCGCTTTGCAGCCGAGGCACACACAGGTTAAGAAGTTGGCAGAGCCACAATGAACAGTCACTGTCCAGAGGTCATGCCCTGTACCTTGCTAGATGAGTGTGACGTAAAGAGCCAGTTAGAGGGGTTTGCACCTTGGTGTGTAATGTGGGGTCATGGATCACTGGAGAGCAGGGAACCTGTAAGATAACAGGGAGCAGCAGAAGGCAAGATAATAGGGATAAAAGTTAGACTAGAGGGAGCTAGCAAGCCCAGAATCTGACAAGCATGGAATAAATCAAGCTCAGAGTTCAGTGAGATCCTTAAACTAACCTTCTCCAGGTTAATTTCAATCTCTTTCCTCCCCCAATGGCTACAGAGTGAGACCAGAGTGGGCGTAACTGGGCAGCTGCAAATAGATTCTTTCCAACTGACCCATGCAAGCCCCATGCCATACCCTTTCACACTGACTAAACAAGTCAGTATGCCACTTGACTTCCCTCTGGGGCCTATCTCAACGGAGTTATTTCTTATCCCAAGCACATGATCTTTTAGGGAAGGAATTTTGTGAGTATCCCTAATTTAAAAAAAAAAAAATGCATAAAGAATTTTCCACCTAAGCCGTATATCTCAAAGAGAAATAACACTTATTTCATGCCATTTGTTTTTGGCAAATATTGCTCTCTTCTCAGACTAAAAATTTTAGCTATTTTTTTCCCTCAATATGTGCTAAGGAAATATTTTAGGTTCCAGTCCAAAGGGCCCATAGCTTGGGAGGCAGCTCCCAGCCCCCAGCATGCACTCCAAAACAGATCGACTCTCCCTTGCTCACCAGTAGTGACCTGGGAAGGCAGTAAAAACTGTATCTTTGATGTTTCAACTATGAAAAAGTTGCTCTAATGTAAAGTAATTGGAGCATTTCAAATTAGGAATGGAATTATAACTGGCTTTACATGTTGGTTTCTCCAAGGTGCTTTTGCACACAGATTAGGTATCACTCCTGCCTCTCTCTCTCTCTGCAGCTATTGAGGAGTCCAGAGTACCTGTAACCATGAGGCAGGGGAGATGCCCACTAGGTCACTTTCAGGCTCCCAGATTTACTGTAGAGTTCTGTCAAGTGGGACCTCCAAGTTCATGTGTCAGTTGTCAGCCAGCCTGTGCTTCAACCCTTCTGATAACAAGACACTCACCACCTAACACCTTTCCTACCACTGGACTACTTAAAGCACTGGAACTAGGCAGTGTTTTTAGTGGCTTGCATTTTATAGTGCTGACCATAACCAGGTACTGTGCTAAGTGCTCATCATCTTATTTAATTCTGTGAACTGTCCAGTGAGCTATTATTATTAACATCATTGCATAGACAAGGAAATTGAGTCACAAAGCTATCAAATGGAGGAGCCAGGTTTTGAATATAAGAGGCAACTCAGAGGCATAATGAACTACTATGCAATATTGCCTTATAATTTGTTACACTGTAGCTCTCATGCAAGGGTACTGGTTCTACCCATTGAAGTTCTATAGTGCAAGTTCAATTCCTCTTCTGCACGAAATTTCTTCAGGTAATTGACCCCAGTGGTGGGCCCTATCCCATCCTACCCCTACCTCCATCCCAGTTCTCCCTTCTGAAAGATAAACATACCTAGTTCCTCCCTGGTTCCTCTAATCTCATGCTTCAAGTCTCCTGCTGTCCAGGGTCTTCTCCTCTCGTGTTGCCAAGGGAAGAACCCAAATGTTCACATATAGCAAATAGCAGGTGAGGGGCAAGGAACATGTCCTATTTCTTATTCTAGAAATTTTTCTTAAAGCCTAAGATCACATCACACTGTGGATACAGAGTGAATAAACCTACCTGTTTTCCCACAGACAAAGAAATGTTCTTGGGAATTCCCTTCAAGACTAATCATGGAAGCTGCACTGAGAAGAACTGATTCAGGGATACATAGACAGCTGTCCCCATTCCTCACCCTCAGACTTGTCCCATTCTTCAACACGATGTATTTAAACTCAAGAAAGACTCGCCTTTGTGCCAACATTCTGTGTATTCATTCATTTATTCAATATTTACAGAGCGAATAGAGAGCCTACTAGGTTTCGATCAGAGCCCTGAGTTTTAGAGAATAAACATAGAGAATTCATGGGTCCTGTTCCCAAGAAAGCAAAAGACATCATCTTATTGGCGGATATAATAAAGCACGATGAGCACAATCATACAGATGTGCCAGGATAATCTTGTATCAAAGAGGATTCCAGGGCCGGGGGTCCCAGAATCACTTCTGACTGCACCTTAAAAGACAGGCAGGAGTAATGATGTTCCAGGGGAAGAGGACAGAATGTGCAGAGGAAAGAGAAATTCATTCAGCCTAAGGGAAACTTTCCAAGATCAAGGGTGGTGAGTTAGTATAAATCATATTGGAGGAAGCTTACTAAATTTAAATGTTAATGGACTGCAACTAATAGTACACACTCTTTCATATGTCACTCAGCCCATTCCAGGTCTGTTATCGTTTGTGGCTGGAGTGCTCAGATGGCCAGTACTGAATATGAAGAGTGTAAAGGAAACTCCACAGCTCTTATCTTTAAGCATGATCTTTTTGTGAAATTGTCCTTTCTCTTATCTCCTTCCACATCAGGGATATTCTATTCTTATTGATCTTTTCTAGCTTCTGATCTTATTGCATGGCAGTAACAGTACATCTCTATTTTCACAGAGGATCTAAAGGTTCTTACTCGTGATATCCTGGTGGTCTGATCATAGTTTCTCATCTCTCAGTGGCCTGAAACCCACCGTCACCACCCGCTGCTCTTCCAGCATGTATATGGTCATATACATGCTGGAAGAGTGAATGTTTCTTAGGGTATATTTGGTTTTGCTGAGTTTACTTCTGTCAGCTTTAGTCATTGCTGCTAACTATCTTTCACACTCACATGCACACAAACAGACACACACGAATCTCATTTTCAGATTCTTGAATCACAGGTCTGCACAACAGGGTAAGACAGACTGGTACAGTCAAGAAGGCACAAGCAGTATTACTAGAGTGTATGTTTAATCTGAAAAAGCTGGGCAGTGTAGGAGGAAGGCAAAGCTACACAAATTTCTGGTCTTCAGAAATAAATGGCTTGCTCCCATGGAGCTTTCTCCTCAACTGGCTGTCTTATTAAAATACAACTTAATGTCATCCAAAATGGTGAGAGAGTGAGAAGCTCATTAAAAATGCTTCTAATACTGCCTGAGAACTCTAAAAGTTTTATCATAAATTCATTGGGCTCAGGAATGTCCATGAACAAACAGGAAAAAATATATCCAAAGCCTGTGAAAACATTTTGTAACACAAAACAATAAAGTCATAAGAGCTTAAAGGTATACCTACATTATGTCTTACCTGAAACCCATGGAAAAGTTAGGAAACAATTATTACAGATTATCAGCAAGAGGAGAAGGCTTTATATCTATTAATCGTAAACAGGGTGGCACATAAGAAAGTGAAATTACAATGCTACATGTACTATTTTTTGTCGTTACAATAAAAAATAAAATTCACACTGAAGAAGATAAACAGATAAACAAGAAACATTTCCAAAAGAATGTGAGAAAAGATGACACATGGTAATAAAACATAGACATGTAATTTATGAATAATAGAAGTTCCCAAGGAAAAGAGGTAAAAGTCTTTGAACAAAAAGAAGAAAAGAAGAACCTCCTACCTCTTGATTTCCACTCTTCCTTTGGTGATTTCTCAATAGAGCAGACCAAATGTGAACCAGACCCTCTTCCTTTCTTGTTGGTGGTCCACGCAGAGAGATACACTGACATTTTCTGAAGAACTGTATCAGGATAGGATAAGCTATGCTACGGTAACAACTTTACCTGAACTTTCAGATGCTTAACACACAAAAGTTATGTCTCAATTACATAAAGCTCAGTGAGAGCTGGGTGACACTCCAGGCTAGTTTCTTTCCCAGTGCTAGTTCAGGGAACCAATCTACTTTCAACTTGCATAACAAAGTTCCTGTAGTTCTGTTTCTCTAGGAAAATCCTGTTGCCCTGAAATATGTATGACAAATTCCTCTCTTGTTCCCCAAAATGTGTGTGTGAGTGCATAGTCATATAGTCATCTTACAGTGTCCCCTTCTGGAACTGGATTCCAGGTCACAGCAGGGAAGAGAGAAACTAGAGACTCATGTACCAGTTTTGTTCTTAAATGCTTTGGCCTAGGTGCGACACATGTTATTTCCACTCACCACTCACAAGGCTTCATCTAACAGCAGGGCAAGCACATGGATAGTGAGATTGATTGGGAATATTCAATCTCAGTCAAAAATCTCAGTGAGCAGCAAATATCACTGTCACAATAACCTTAGTAAAAAACACAATGAAAGGAAAATAGTTACACAGATATAAGCAGTATTCAAATAATAAAGTTTACAAGGACCGTCATATATATCATTCATAGTTCTTCTATAGTAACCACCAAAGGGGACCAGAATGCCACCTGGTTTCCTTCCCTCTCTGCCCAGGTCCACAACAAATACTATCTCATTTTTTCACCCAAACATATAGTCATTTGGACATCCATTATTCTTCCTGATCAAAGCCAACATAGGATGTTCACTTGTCTAACTCTTCTCCTCCAGAGCCTGCATTATAGCCTGGATGCCTACATTGAAGGATGTGCCTTATTCCACTTATTTGGCATTGGTTCACTTATTCTGAGTTTTTTGGCTGGGCTTGGCTGTGGAGATTATGGATTCAGAATGAGTGAGCATTTGAGGTGTGGTCAGGTCCCAGCAGGCCTGAAATAGGATGACTGGGGTTACAGATGTCCCTTGTGAATAGCGAGAACTTGAAGAAGAGGGAAAAGAACAACTACTGTGGAGATGAAGAAGGATCCAGGTATAAAACATCAGATGAATCAGAATTGCCACAAGAAAGGAGGAATTGCTAGTCCACCATTCTTAACATATGTCACACTGAGAAAAAATTAGAAATTATATTGTGGATATGAAAGATGCAGTTAATTTGACTTAATCATATTTAACAAACATTTATTCAATTGTATGATGAATGAATTAACACACATAATTAGTAAAGGTATATATTTTTAGAACTTGAATGCCTTCCAGAAGGAGAGGATAACTTCTTTTCAAATGTCCATGGATCAGACACAAAAATTGCAAAATTTTCATAGATTTTAAAAAGCAGAAATTTTACAGATCTTATTTTCTGATCAAAATGTAATAAAACCAAAAATTAATAATATGGGATTAAATGAAAAGACCCCTGGAGGAAAGAAGTCTTGGACACTTAAAAATGCTCCTAAATACAGCATTGTTGGACAAAGAACAGGAAGAAAATCCTAACGAGCTACTAAGAAATAATACAATTGAAATCAGCATTATCAGAACGCAAGGAATATTGCCAAAGTAACTCTCAAAGGTAAATTAACAGCTTTCACTGCAGTCATTACAATTACATGAGGCGGTGGGGGAATCAGAAATATTCAATCTCAGTCAGAAGTTCCCGAGGCTGGTGGCCACACAGCCTCTGAACCTGTGTCCCCACCTCTTTATTTTGCTCCACATCCAATTCACACAGAAGTTCCCTCTGAGCATCCTCAGATTGTGCCCATTGCCTACCCTCATTTAGACCCTTATTTCTGCTCCCATGGGATTTTTCAGCAGTCTCCTCTTTCTAAATCAGATAGGGGCCTGCTATTCCCCTCATGAGAAACATTTACTGTGTCCCTACTGCTGTCAGATTGACATCTGTCCTCTGTTAGCGAATGCTTAAGGCCCCTTCTGCAAAGGACCCCAGCCCAATGTATTTGATTTCAAGTTCCAGCTCAAGTGCCAGGTGAGTTGTGCTTACAAGAAGTCATTCATTCCAGTCCAGTACTCTCCCCTGCACCCCATGCTCATTGTTGGTGTGACACTATCATAACTGTAGACAAATACACATCTGTTGTCTTTCTTCCCAGTACCTTATAAGCTTCTTTCCCATGTCCTACTACTTTCATGAACCTCTTTGCCCCTCTTCATTCTCACTGTGCCCCAGTACAATGCTTTTAGCACAGAAATACAAGTGAAATATTTGCTAGATGACAGAATATCCTTGTCAGGCCTAGAGCAGTCATAGGTACTCAAAAAGTCTTTACTTGCTTATTGGCAGTAATATATTAAACCCTTAGGAAAAGTAAAAGCTATATATCAACCAGTGCCATGAAAGTGCTAAAAGAATTCAGAGGAAGAGGAGGGTCATGGGATGGAATAGCCCAGGATGCTCTGATGTATTGCTGACTTTGCAGAAGGGAAAGCCTTGGAACAATGAAGGAGCTCATGGCCTGGAACTGCTGGCTGGAGGAATGTTACCCAAAGCAGAGAGAGGGAGGGTGTGTGAGGACAGTGGAGGAACCATCTTAGCTGGAGGGGACAGTCCCCAATGAAGCACAGGAAAGTTAGGACAGGTTACATATCCACCACCTAGCCACAATTTGGGTGTGAGTTGGCTCTATCTCCTATCTCTAAAGCACTGGTGGTTGAAGCAATTGGTATTATTCAGACCAATGTAGGTTTCTTTGTTCTTGGAAATTTACCCAGCTGGAATTAATGTCTATGAGTTCAAATATAATGTCCCCCCAATGTAGAAGACTTTGTTTACTGTTTGTAATCTTAGATTAAGAGTAAAGGAATTCAAAGTCAGACCTGAGTTCATGTAAATGAAAGAAGAGAGAATTTTACTGAATTATTTGGATTTTTCTCTATGTTGGTTTTCATCCCACATTGCCGAGCAGCTTAATCTGGCACAACTCATGCCCCATCTGAATGCCTGCATATGGAAATAGCCCTTTAGACACTTACGATTAGTCACTGTATATTGTGCATAATTGCTCTGCTGGCATTTCAGTGTGGACAACTGGCCTTCAGCTCATGCCCTTCATGTGCTCAGTTAAAATTAGTTAAATCAAAGGAATGCATGGAGAAGAGATTGTGTTTAGCAAGCCATTGTGCTGATATTCTGATTAAACATAAGCTTTTTAGCGTACCGTGTCAATGAGACATACTGTCATATTAATAAGCTGCAAATTCTAAATAATTGCTTGATAGAATGAGAACCTGAAGCAATGGGTTTCCAGAATGCTGATTATTCCTCTCAGTAACGGAAGACAAGGGAACCCATTCCTGCAATTGTTTTGCTTTGGAAAGCGATAGGATATTTTGGCCTGGCATGTTGATGAAAAACACTAAAAATTTTCTTGGTGATTCTTTTGTTTCCTTTCCTCTGAGCTTCTGATTTATTCACACATTCACAGACATCAGCTGGGCAAGTGAACATTTTCCACATGAGCCACTCAGTTTCTGTTTGTGGTCCACATGGATAGCAAGTACCTTCTTTCCTGGTCAGAGAAGGGAAATTCTGTGTTCTGAGCTAGCAGAGTCCTCAGGTACAAACAGAACTTCCCCTGGGAGTCAGAACCTGAAGGCGGATGACTTGGCCACCCGCTCGCTCTGTGATTTCCAGGCTCCAGCAGACATTTTTGATGTGAGGAGGCTCAGCTCTGAATCCGAGCCAGCACTGGTTGTTGGTTCCAATTAAAAAGCAATTGCATTCCCAGCAGTTCAAAGCTGCAGCCCAAAATACTGCATGTTCAGAAAAGCTGATCTTTTCTGAGAGGCAATTACTCCATAAAGGGCTAGATGCTGCCAGGGAAGGCTAACGATGGTACATTTGTGTGTGATAAAAATATTTAAGTTCAAAGAAGAAACCAAAAGTAGATGATTGACTTTAGAGTTATTCATAGATGGCGATGAGGATTTTCTGTTGGTCTTTTCTTCCCCCCAGCATTAAGCAGACCATTTATTAGTGAAGAAATAGGAATTGACCTTCATCAGACAGCAAAGAAACAGAGCAACCACATTAAGGAAATCAAAGGTGAAAATACTATGGGGTTAGCATTAACCAGCCCTGGGAAGCAGTCTCATTCTATAGGTGTGTGAGTCAGATCAGCATCTGTTTTTCCATGAGCAGTCAGTCTCTGCTTTCTGAGAGGAC
>NW_011888909.1:3457542-3461633 GCF_000151845.1 Pteropus vampyrus
CCTAGAGCAGTCATAGGTACTCAAAAAGTCTTTACTTGCTTATTGGCAGTAATATATTAAACCCTTAGGAAAAGTAAAAGCTATATATCAACCAGTGCCATGAAAGTGCTAAAAGAATTCAGAGGAAGAGGAGGGTCATGGGATGGAATAGCCCAGGATGCTCTGATGTATTGTTGACTTTGCAGAAGGGAAAGCCTTGGAACAATGAAGGAGCTCATGGCCTGGAACTGCTGGCTGGAGGAATGTTACCCAAAGCAGAGAGAGGGAGGGTGTGTGAGGACAGTGGAGGAACCATCTTAGCTGGAGGGGACAGTCCCCAATGAAGCACAGGAAAGTTAGGACAGGTTACATATCCACCACCTAGCCACAATTTGGGTGTGAGTTGGCTCTATCTCCTATCTCTAAAGCACTGGTGGTTGAAGCAATTGGTATTATTCAGACCAATGTAGGTTTCTTTGTTCTTGGAAATTTACCCAGCTGGAATTAATGTCTATGAGTTCAAATATAATGTCCCCCCAATGTAGAAGACTTTGTTTACTGTTTGTAATCTTAGATTAAGAGTAAAGGAATTCAAAGTCAGACCTGAGTTCATGTAAATGAAAGAAGAGAGAATTTTACTGAATTATTTGGATTTTTCTCTATGTTGGTTTTCATCCCACATTGCCGAGCAGCTTAATCTGGCACAACTCATGCCCCATCTGAATGCCTGCATATGGAAATAGCCCTTTAGACACTTACGATTAGTCACTGTATATTGTGCATAATTGCTCTGCTGGCATTTCAGTGTGGACAACTGGCCTTCAGCTCATGCCCTTCATGTGCTCAGTTAAAATTAGTTAAATCAAAGGAATGCATGGAGAAGAGATTGTGTTTAGCAAGCCATTGTGCTGATATTCTGATTAAACATAAGCTTTTTAGCGTACCGTGTCAATGAGACATACTGTCATATTAATAAGCTGCAAATTCTAAATAATTGCTTGATAGAATGAGAACCTGAAGCAATGGGTTTCCAGAATGCTGATTATTCCTCTCAGTAACGGAAGACAAGGGAACCCATTCCTGCAATTGTTTTGCTTTGGAAAGCGATAGGATATTTTGGCCTGGCATGTTGATGAAAAACACTAAAAATTTTCTTGGTGATTCTTTTGTTTCCTTTCCTCTGAGCTTCTGATTTATTCACACATTCACAGACATCAGCTGGGCAAGTGAACATTTTCCACATGAGCCACTCAGTTTCTGTTTGTGGTCCACATGGATAGCAAGTACCTTCTTTCCTGGTCAGAGAAGGGAAATTCTGTGTTCTGAGCTAGCAGAGTCCTCAGGTACAAACAGAACTTCCCCTGGGAGTCAGAACCTGAAGGCGGATGACTTGGCCACCCGCTCGCTCTGTGATTTCCAGGCTCCAGCAGACATTTTTGATGTGAGGAGGCTCAGCTCTGAATCCGAGCCAGCACTGGTTGTTGGTTCCAATTAAAAAGCAATTGCATTCCCAGCAGTTCAAAGCTGCAGCCCAAAATACTGCATGTTCAGAAAAGCTGATCTTTTCTGAGAGGCAATTACTCCATAAAGGGCTAGATGCTGCCAGGGAAGGCTAACGATGGTACATTTGTGTGTGATAAAAATATTTAAGTTCAAAGAAGAAACCAAAAGTAGATGATTGACTTTAGAGTTATTCATAGATGGCGATGAGGATTTTCTGTTGGTCTTTTCTTCCCCCCAGCATTAAGCAGACCATTTATTAGTGAAGAAATAGGAATTGACCTTCATCAGACAGCAAAGAAACAGAGCAACCACATTAAGGAAATCAAAGGTGAAAATACTATGGGGTTAGCATTAACCAGCCCTGGGAAGCAGTCTCATTCTATAGGTGTGTGAGTCAGATCAGCATCTGTTTTTCCATGAGCAGTCAGTCTCTGCTTTCTGAGAGGACTGGTCAAGATATAGAGCTTGAAGAGGCATTTTAGATCATTGCCTTCTGTCTCTGCCACTGGTCAAATGGTTGTGTCTGGGTGTTTTTAGTAACCCTCTCTACCTTGTTTGGCTCTAGGACACATAATTTCAGACAAATCATAAAACTGAGTCAAGAACCCTGATTTCTTTCAGGGATACCTCCCTCGCTTTTAAGACCTGGAGCATGTCGTATAACCTCTCTGGGCATTCACTGCGAGTTGCAACTAGCTAATTTTATTTTAGACCTTTTAGTTCATGATTTTATGATAAAATCATTTAGCCTCATCACCAATAAATTTAATATTTCAAAAGAAAGAAGTCCCTTAATCTCCAGTTTCTTGTGATCATATTAGGTTGGACCAACCCAAATGTTTCTTCTGGAGAAGGCCAATAGATCATTCCTGGGGTCATTTCCAATGTCACAATTCTTGTTTTCCTTAAGGAAGAAATGGATAACTGTTTCCTGCCAGGACCACCAGCAAGACTGATGAGAATCTTCTAGCACCACTGTGGTAGTTTCTGGCAGAGAGGAATGTTGCCCTAAAAGAGGAAGTGCCAGCAGGGGGGTAGGGGGATGGCGAGGCCAAAGCATCAAGAGAGAGAGAGAGAGTAAGAGGTTCATCTTATTGCCAGTGTTTCGTGTAACTTAACAGGCTGTTTGTCATATTTAATTTTAGATATAATTATTCAGTCGGGACCTTATCCAGACTGGCTTTTAACCTGGTAGCCTGCTCTGCCCCCTTGTCCCAAGGTCTGCCACTCTATTACTTTCCCAGCCCTCCATCTGCTGGCCAGCCTTACAGGTCACCTAGGGCATCGGTTTCAGGTGTAGTTTTTACAGCCCGTGGAGTAGATTAAAGCAGCCGGCTCCCTTTCCTGTCATTAGCAGCAAAGTGTTGTCTGCTTTCTTATTCCCTTACTCTACATTAGCTTCTTTTCTCTCCAAAGGACTCAGAATGAATGAGGCCATGAGAAGAGGCATGGCCTGCACTTGGCTTGGCAGGATCAAAGCAGTGAGGTTTTCTCTGATGATTCCAGGTGGAGGAGGCATCGCCCTCATCTCTCACACCTCTGACAAAGGCAGGTGCAGCACAAAGCAGCAGGAGCTTGTGGTCAAAAGCCTAGATTTCAGTTCTGAATGTGGTGCTTTGATGGGCAAGACCGTGCCTCTGTCAAATGGAGCAAGTGTCTGTCCAGCCAACCTCACAGATGGACGAGATCAGAGGCCCTAAGATGGTCCATTCAGCAGCGCCGTGTAAATTGTTAAGACCTGCATACATGTGCCTGGCAGGTGGTCTCCAGCTTATGCCCCAACCAGATGGGAATGTAGCTCCTATTAGAATCTGGGCCTGTTCCTAGAACCTAAGGTAGGCAGTTCACAGTGGTGCCTCAAGCTCAGCTTGAAGTCAACTAAATCCAAGGTGCCTTTTCCTCCCATCTCCTCAGAAACTTGATCATTTCTTTTGTCCTCTCCTTTTCCTCAAACTTTCCCTTTCGTTGGCACTTTTTTTCATCATAGAAAGGGGCCGGCCTCCTCTCTTCCTAACTGCAGTTTTCTCTCCTCCTTTTCTCATCCAGGCTCTAGAAATAAAAAGTGGTCCCACGTACCACACTTCCCCTCAGTTTGCTCCATCTGTTTTCCCTGGATGACTCTTCTGGAACTGCTTTCCCTACAGTCACCGGAGACTTTCTGTGAACACTTTGAGTTCTTCTCCTACTGAGTCGCTCTGGCCTTTTCCTTTTCTTATTCTCTCTGACATCCACTACCACGCCATCATTCTCCTTTCCTGAGGGAATCTGCTTTCTAGTTCAAGAACCAGCCAAAGGCAGTTTGGCTTAATCATCCTTCTCCATTAATTCAAAGAGGATGTGTTATTCTTGAACTTTTGTGATGGGTAGTTGAAGTTCAGGAAGTAAAAAACTTCAATTTTCTGTGGGAAAGAATAGGACATGCCCCTTTAAAAATGAGAGCACTGGTCACCTGAGTTGCATCTCTACCCACAACAGTCTCTGAGCCACCATGATGGGGATGGATGCAGGGGCACTTTCTGTGCTAAATAATTGACCCTTAGACTCAGCACAGCCATGGAGAGCCTCCTCATAGATAGCCTATAGACTAGAGTCACAGTGTGTCCACGCTC
>NW_011888909.1:3461683-3465204 GCF_000151845.1 Pteropus vampyrus
GGAAGAAGAATTGCTGATGCCCAGTCCAGTAGACCCTCCACTGTAGGGGGAAACTGCACCCATGGGTCAGGCACTTAAAGCATGTTTTGGCCACAAGTGTTCCTTCCCAGAGAGTGAGTGAGGAAGCTTGCTTCTGTCAACTAAAAGCAATACCACTTCTGCCCCAGGACCCCCACGTGGAGCCTGAGGTGAGGCCCTAGTCATGTTCTTTTGTCATTCATAATCACGAATGAGATTTATAAGGAGGGAGTGAAATGTCACTCCTCCTCCCTTGAACCCTAAAATTAGTTGGAAGCGTGAAGTGATAGAGTCTCTTCACTTTTCTTTTGGTATTTTGCTTTGGAGAAATGCGAACCTTACTGCTTTTTTCTTTCATCAATACATTGTTCATTTTTCATAATTTCTGATAGTTTTTTGAGACCATTCTTCTTACCTGGAGAGTAAGTTTGAAATAAGATGGTGAGAATTGTTAGGAAAAGACACCACACCTTTTTGACAGAAAAGGAATAATTGTCAGAAGCATAAAACCTTCTTAATGTCGAGTTTTTGCTGACCTCTTCAACTATTCCAGTTGTCATTCTTTTCTGGCATCAGCACTTCTTTTTCCCCTTTGGATAAATATCAGACTTATTCTGGTTCTCAATTCACATAGGCTTGCAAATTCAGATCACACTGAAAACCAAATTACCGCCTTTGGGACAATGGCCTTTGTCTGATTGCTAATAGAGGATTTAGTAAATAGCCCAAGAGACAGGATTTGGGTCTGAGATCTCCTTGGGTTGCATTTTTAAAAACTCAGTTAATTATAGGTTTGTCATATATTCAAATGCAGATATGAGGGACACATCATTCCCACATTTTAATTGGATCCTTAGGTAAAGGGAGTTTGAGCTTGGTTTTAATTCAGTGAGAACACTCCACTGTGAACACAATTTCTTTTTAACGCCCGGCTTTCTTTTTTCTCCTCTCGCCTTGCATCTGTGCTCTCGTGGCACCCAGAACATCTTTTTTCTTCTTGGTGTACTAGAAATACTTGCAATTTCTTCACTTATCTGTTAGATTGCAAACTCCCTAATAAGATAGTCTCTGTATGGATGAAAACATTTATTTTTTTCTGTCTTCTATTTTTGAAAACCGTGATAAGATCATAACATCCTATGGTGGAAATAGAACTTTCTTTGTGCATTAAAGCATTCCCTTGGCTTCTCTTCCAGATTGGCCACATACTGAGTCCCTAGGAAAGGACTCTTCTCTTTTTAGTAAAGTTTGGCAAAATATCTTTTCTTTGATCATGGTCTCCGATGCTCAATTTTTTCATCTGTCAACAAGAAAAAAGAATGTCGTTCCTGGATGATGACTGGAAATGTGTGTATTTCTCACTCCCTGGAGATGAAGAACCAGGAGACCCCAAGTTGCAGTCTGCCCAGCTCCTTCGCTACAAGGGCTTTTCTGACACTTGGTACTTTGAAGTGATGGCTCTGCAGCAAAAGAGCGTGGCAGGCAGGACCGCAGGCTGTATAGCTTTGGAACATACCATACAAGGGAAAAGGAATTCAACAGAGAATCTACATGAATGGAGCCCCTGGAGTATGCAACATGGCAGCATTGCTGTTGGGCAGAGAGAAAACCTGTTCTGCAGGCTAACATTATTGCTCCATTGTATTGATCAAACTATTCTAGGTATTCTTTTCCCGGGGTTTTCCAAGTACCAAATGATGGTCTCACTATATATTGGAATAAAAAACAAGAGTATCCATGTGGTAGGAGCATCTGTTCTAACACTGGACACAGAGGTCATTAAAACTTACTGAGAGCAGCTGGAACTATGAGTCTTCAGAAGAAGTCCTGTTTTTTCTAGGATGATTGGTCTTTGTCTGCAAGCCCTCTGTGGGCCTGCTCTCTCTCACACTTATGTCTCTCTTAGCTTCTGTTGGCTTTGTTCTTGAATGCATCCACTCATCCTGACTCCTGCCTTGCCCCTCTACAGTTTGAAGTTTCTCTCATGTCACTTCAGGATCTGACACCTTCTGGATGGCATCTTCCAAGACTCTGTCTGGTTTGGGGTTCATCATTCCTGTTCATAGGCTGGGAGACTGCCCTATGGGTCTGATTGGAGACAGGCCTGGAATGACTGCAGGCTCTTTAGATATTTCTTCATGAATGTAGATTCTCCCAGCTGAGTTCTAAGTCACTGTAGTAGCAGGAAGTTGGCAGTAGGCTCTTTGGTAACCTTTGGGATGTCTCTCACAAGACATTACCAAACTTAGAGGGACTTACAGGGATATGAGCCAGAGTCTTCATGCCTGGACTTTCCTCACTGGTCCATCTGCTCATAACACTCTGCCTCCTCCCACTCCTCACCATCTTCTCCTGTCTGTATTTTATTACTTATTCTGAATGAGTATTTATCTGCCCCTTCCCAACATCCTAGATCTGGACCTCATCTTTCCTTTCAGACTGCGAGCTCCTCAGCTCCCTGTGAAAGGATATTGCATCATATTCTCTGTACAGCATAGAGCTAAAGAGCACAGACTCTACCTCTGGCACTTGGCTTCTGGAATGTAGACCCTTCCTCTGCTGTGTGGCCTTGGGCAAGTGACTTAACCTCTCTGTACCTCCTTTTTTCCTTATTGGCAAAATGAGAATAACAGTACCTACTTTCTGGGGTTATGAGCATCAAATACATACATACATACATACATACATACATACATACATACATACATACATACATACATACCTGCATGCAAATGACTGAAACAGTGACTGGCACAGAGGAAACCATTCCTGGGTGTAAGTTCTTGTCATTACTATCAGCTGTAGAACATCCTAGTGTGGACGTTCTTGGGAAACAAACACCCTGTATGTGCAGCCTCTTATTTTTCAACCTTGTTTCCACTGTTTCCCTTGTCTCGATGGCAAAAGAAGGACAAAACTTAGGTTGCCGAAAGATCCAAAAGATGGATCTATAGTGAACCAACATGTTCTCAAAACCTTCATCAGAACTAGAGCTTAGAATGTACCTGGAGACGTCAAGGAAGCCAGCAGGAGAGGGCCTGTCACTGATGGTGGCAGGACATGGCCACCTGAGGCATGTCTTTTGGCTTTGTGATATCTGCTGCTATCCCTCTCTGTGCTTATTAACTGTCTGAGTCAGCAGCAAAGTGCTGATTTTCTGCATTTGTCATCAGCCATAGGGTGTGGGGCCCATCAGAGACTGATGAAGTAAGCACTGGAAAGGTAGGGTAGAGAGACAGCTCTCACAGGGCCTGGGGCAGGCAGTGTAGGGAAGAGCAGCCCTTAGGCCTAGGTGCTCACAGGGTTTCTAGGTTATCCAGTTCTGTGAGGGACTGGGGGAAATTAAGATAAGTCTTAAGCCAACTGGAAGAAAATGACATAAAGGAGAATGAAGAAAAATGCCAGCTGATTTCATCGGTGAGCTCCATTCATTGCTCCAGAGCATTCGTGCTCAAACTTTTGAGTTTTAGCACCCATTCCAATCCTAAAAATTATGGCAGACA
>NW_011888909.1:3465254-3488574 GCF_000151845.1 Pteropus vampyrus
TAACCTTTGGGATGTCTCTCACAAGACATTACCAAACTTAGAGGGACTTACAGGGATATGAGCCAGAGTCTTCATGCCTGGACTTTCCTCACTGGTCCATCTGCTCATAACACTCTGCCTCCTCCCACTCCTCACCATCTTCTCCTGTCTGTATTTTATTACTTATTCTGAATGAGTATTTATCTCCCCCTTCCCAACATCCTAGATCTGGACCTCATCTTTCCTTTCAGACTGTGAGCTCCTCAGCTCCCTGTGAAAGGATATTGCATCATATTCTCTGTACAACATAGAGCTAAAGAGCACAGACTCTACCTCTGGCACTAGGCTTCTGGAATGTAGACCCTTCCTCTGCTGTGTGGCCTTGGGCAAGTGACTTAACCTCTCTGTACTTCCTTTTTTCCTTATTGGCAAAATGAGAATAACAGTAGCTACTTTCTGGGGTTATGAGCATCAAATACATACATACATACATACATACATACATACATACATACATACATACATACATATATACATACATACATACCTGCATGCAAATGACTGAAACAGTGACTGGCACAGAGGAAACCATTCCTGGGTGTAAGTTCTCGTCATTACTATCAGCTGTAGAACATCCTAGTGTGGACGTTCTTGGGAAACAAACACCCTGTATGTGCAGCCTCTTATTTTTCAACCTTGTTTCCACTGTTTCCCTTGTCTCGATGGCAAAAGAAGGACAAAACTTAGGTTGCCGAAAGATCCAAAAGATGGATCTATAGTGAACCAACATGTTCTCAAAACCTTCATCAGAACTAGAGCTTAGAATGTACCTGGAGACGTCAAGGAAGCCAGCAGGAGAGGGCCTGTCACTGATGGTGGCAGGACATGGCCACCTGAGGCATGTCTTTTGGCTTTGTGATATCTGCTGCTATCCCTCTCTGTGCTTATTAACTGTCTGAGTCAGCAGCAAAGTGCTGATTTTCTGCATTTGTCATCAGCCATAGGGTGTGGGGCCCATCAGAGACTGATGAAGTAAGCACTGGAAAGGTAGGGTAGAGAGACAGCTCTCACAGGGCCTGGGGCAGGCAGTGTAGGGAAGAGCAGCCCTTAGGCCTAGGTGCTCACAGGGTTTCTAGGTTATCCAGTTCTGTGAGGGACTGGGGGAAATTAAGATAAGTCTTAAGCCAACTGGAAGAAAATGACATAAAGGAGAATGAAGAAAAATGCCAGCTGATTTCATCGGTGAGCTCCATTCATTGCTCCAGAGCATTCGTGCTCAAACTTTTGAGTTTTAGCACCCATTCCAATCCTAAAAATTATGGCAGACATGCAAAAGGCTTTTGTTTATATGTGTCCTCTCCATCAATTTTTACTGTCTAAGAAATTTAAAAAGAAATTTTAAAAATGTTTGTTTAATTATCCAAAAACCACAATAATAAATCCATTTCATGGTGACATAACACATTTTTATAAAAAATAACTGTGTTTTCTAAAAAAATAATAATAATGATAATAGGAGAGCAGTACTGTCCTACCTTGTTGCAAACCTCTTGATGTTTGGCTTAATAGACAACAGTTGATTTCTCCGTCAGAGCAATTATATCATCATTGTGATGCAGCCTCTGCAAAATGCCACTGGAAAACTCTCACACACATGACAGAATGAAAGTAAAAAAAGATAAATGACAACTTAGTATCACTATAAAAATAGTTTTGATTTTGTGGACCCATGCAAAGGTTTCAGGGATAGCTGAAGAGCATAACTGAGTCAGTGTTCCTGCTTTGGTCTCTATAAAAACAGACTTCAAGTTGTTAAAAGAAGAATTATTCAGTGACAGTTTTAAAGATGGTAAAGCACACTTTATTGAGGACCATCGCCATAGGTGTAAGGACAACTGCAGTAGGATTTCGCAGTGGGGGAAGGAGATTGGATCAATTCTGAATCCAGCATGGGCAAGTGGGGATTTATAGCCAAGGATCAGGGTAGGGATCAGTGGACGGAAAATGACCAAGAGAAAACGTCAAGAGTAAAGAGAGTTTTGGCTAAAGCAAACTAACAGAACTCTTTCTGAAGACAGGCCAGAGTGTCAGACATCACCAGGGGAATGGTGGAGGACAAGGAACCTGATCAAGGAGTTCTCAGTAAAGTGACTGAGCAGAGTTCCTGCTAAAACTGGATTTTGTAAGCAGGTGCACAGATGGGCCTAGGAGAGGGTTCAGGAGCCTGACTGAAGTTTGGTCAAGCAAAGAATCTTTGTCAAAGTATTTGCCTTGCCCTTAGAGACTTATTTTTTCTTCTATCGTTTTAAATTACTTATAATTTTTTGGTGTTTTTGTGTTTTGTGGTTTTTTTGGTTTGTTTTTGTTTTTAGTTTTTTTGTTTGTTGTTTTTTTTGTAGAGGTGGGGGCAGGAGTGGCAGTGCAGGGAGGAAACAGCCTGATTGATGCCTAAGAAGGTTCCTGGCTTGACAGCCCTAGTAACCCTACATTTGCACCTAGGGCCCATGAACTGGGCTCTTGTGGGCCTCATTTTTCCAGTTAATAAAATGAATGAGTTCAACAGATTCAAAAGCTTCCACAGTCATTGTTTCTCTGCAACTTAAACTTGAAAGGCCCAACACCTTTTCCATCCGTTATGGGTTAAATTATTTCCTCCCAAAATTTATATGTTGAAGCCCCTGCCCCCACTACCTCAGAATGTGACTGTATTTGGAGTTAGGGTCTTTAAAGAAGTAACTAAGTTAAAATGAGGTCATTAGAGTAGACCCTAATCGAGTAAACTGATGTCCTTATAAGAAGAGATGATTAGGGCACAGACACACACAGAGGGAAGACCATGTGAGGACACAAGTAGAAGACGACTATCTGCAAGCCAAGGAGATTGGCCTCAGCAGAAACCCAACCCGCTGACACAGCTTGATCTTGTGCTTCCAACCTCCAGAACTGTGAGACAATAAATTTCTGTTGTTCGAACCACTCAGTCTGGGGTATTTTTTTATAGCAGCCCTGGTGTATTAATGTGTCATCCATTGTGTTCTCTAAGCCTGTGTCCAACAGTTGAACAGACTGTTGTTTTGAATTCACACTAACTTCTTTGTTTTTGCAACAGTCCCTCTGGGAGACGATGAATGGCAACTATTTCTGAAGAAATACATCATGTGGGCAGCTCCAGAGAGTGCTCAGGGGACCTGGGCACTAAATATGTCCATGATGCTCCAACACTTTGGCTTGTCTCCCATGTAGAGAGAGAATGAGAAACTCGGCATCTTCAAGTAGAACAAATCCACCTTTGGTTCAAAAGAAATCAGGAAATGAATTTGAATCTCCAGTGTCTGCCAAGTCTGTGCTAAGCCTTAGGGAGGAAGAATGACCACAGCCCAGCGCATGGTAGTTTCCGAAACCATGATATTCCTCAGACTTGGGGTTCATGATGGACAGGACTTCAAAACTGGTGGGTGGGATCTGAATTCACAGAGGCCAGCACCCCAGGAACCTCCAGCATTCCTGCATCAGCCTAGACGAGGAACAGGTTCTGGTTCATACTGATTGACTTCCAATGAACCTGTGGCCTTTGGACAAAGGAACAGGAACTGAACCTTAGTTCAGTTTTTTTCCAAGTTGTGTTCCTTGGATGCTAGTTCCCTGGGTCATCATAGGTCTCCTGCAAAAAGTAAAGAAGTTGTGTGAAAGTAAAAGTAATGGTGGCAGAAGCCTCTGACTTAAACAGAGACAAGGGCCTTAGCCCCTGATGGGTATGGCTCCCAGCTTTTTATAATGCTGAGCATGCTGTAGGTATATCAGGAGGAGCACTCCCCACACTGGTGTTTCTGCAGAGCAGCTTGCTGCACTGGTTACGCGTATGCCAGAAACAGCCTCTTCAGATGGTTTACAGGGCTCCCCATTGCTGCTTTGAGATGTCCAGATGAGCAGTGAGTGGCCACCAGGCGAATGGCTGGAGGAGCAAGAACGTAGGGGATGACCAACTGGAAGCATGACCATCCTCCTCCTTCTCATCTGTCAAAGATCACAAGACCCAACAGGAAAATAATAGATAAGGGAACCTACCAACAACTATAGTTAAAAAAAAAACAAACAAACAAACAAACAAAAAACCAGTAATGCCCTAACTATAATGTACAACAAATAAAAGAAAGGTGATATATAATAATGTGTCTATTTCAATTCTCGGGCACAACTATGAGCTGACAGGAACATCGCATGCATTTCCAAACCCCTCCTGGGGCAGCACCTGCCTCGCCCAGGACCTCAGCAGTGCTTCTCAAATCATCTATGGCATGTGTTCTTACCCACGTGGTCCCCAATGGTGTGAAAATTGGTTCTAGGAGGTGGATGCAAAAGAGTGTTACTCTTTTTATGTATAAACCACAAACATACATACAGCATACAAGCAGACATATAGAATATCTGTGGTGTTAAAATTTCATGGTGGGAGCAGAGTCAGTGGCTGTGGGGGTGGGTGGATGTCTAAAAACAATCCATGGTGGGTAATAATGAGAAAAAGGTTGAGAAACACTGATGTACAGTAAAAGACCAGATATGTTTCTTATTTTCAATGCATTAGGACTGATACTTGTATAAAATGCAATAGAAATGAATTACTAGAAAAATAAAATAGGGAAAAAGGAAACAAACCTAAGCCCCAAGTTTTTGTTATTAGATTCAACTGACATAAAATTGCTCAAATTGCTTTTAAAGCTTGCGGACAATTTCCATGCAAAACTTTTTTTTTTGCAGACCATTGGAGGACAGGAAGCAGTCTGTGGGCCACAGTTTAGGTGGCCTTGATCCAGGGATACTGGGGCTTGAGAGAAGCAGGGGTACTTGGGACAGGCCTTGAGGAGGCCACCGCTGAGGGGTCTAGAAGCACAGGGGGAATTGGCTGGTGGGGGAGGGAAGAGTGTTTCAACAGAAGGTGCAGCCTGGACAAAGGCACCTAATGGGAAACAGCATGGCACTTGTGAAGGTGGCGATGGTAAGGTAGGGCTCTAGAAGGTGAGGCCCAGAGGAGGAAGGGAGGCTGGGCAGGAAGGCAGAGCGCACTGCCCCAGGCAGCAACGGGACTCCCAGCTCTGTGGGCTGCATTCATACCCTATTCAAACCAACTGGCCCTTAACATTTTGGGAATCGGTGGCCACTTTGAGATTCTGGTGGCATGAAGGACTCCCTTCCCAAATACTGAACAAACTCAAAACATTGTATGAACCTCCTGAGGGATGGTTTCACATAAGTCCATCCAAAGTCTCCAGATTCAGAGCTGGGTGCAGATAGTTGAGCTAATCCCTCCGAACCCTCCTCATGTTCTCATTCATTCAGGCAGCCAATGTGTGGATCCCTACTCCAGGTGCTGACTCCAGTCCTGTCAGTCCTGCCAGATACACAAGAGACAGTCACCACCCGGAGGTTAGTCTAGGTTCCTGAGGGCCGGGGGCAAAACCAGACTCTTCCCTTGGCAGAGCTCCCGTGCCGGAGAAGCGGAGGGTAAACCCAAGACATCCCGTGAGGGTGAGGGCCCTATGTTCTCCTAACACACTGACAACCCCCAGTGAGTCTGATGCTCCCTCCTCCTGCCTCTCCCTGTCAGGACAACTCTGCCCCTTTAATCTCTTTAGTGGATTTACTGTGAGCTTCCACTGGATGAGCTGTGGCGGCCAAGGCCACTCAGGACCGAATGTCACTGAGGTTTGTTAGGATTGGCACATATTTAATGGGAAATTTCATCAGTGTTTGTATGCAATGTAAAAATGAACTAGTAAGTGAAAATGTACCCAGAGGAGCAGCTGAGATAATTGGCCCTTACAAACACATGAGAAGTGTTCTTCTAAAAATACTGGGCCAATACTGAAAAGACAGGCCAGGGACTCAACTTAGCAAAAGTAGAAAATGACAAGGACAAAATGTTTGGATATTCTGATGCAATCCAGAAATCATGGAGTTTGTGATTGAGGACTCAGGGGAGAGGTGTCATTTTTGATGTAAAGAAACAAAGCAAATCTGACATAGGCCACACTGCTGGATTCATACCCGAGAATACTCTGATGCTGAGACTGTAAATTCAGATGCAGATTCTTCAAGTTATTCATTCATTTAACAAGTATTCACTGAGCACTTACTGTGTACTGGGCCCTGTTCTAGCACTGGGAATGTAGCAGTGAACAAAACACACGTGTTCTCTCCCTTATGGAGCAGATGACAGGAAAATAAATACCTAACAGGGAGTAAGGGGACAGGCTGGGGCCTGAGGGAGAGGCTGTTTTGAGTGGTGTAGACAGGGAATATCTTTGGGATAAGGAAATATTTAAGTAGCAGACCTGAGTGAAGTAAAGGGACAGGTCCTGTGGATTTCCAGGGGAAAAATATTGACCATGCAGAATGGTCAGCAAGTACAAAGGCCTTGAGCCTAGAACAAGTTTGGCCCAGTTGAAGACTAGTAGGAGATCAATATAGCTGAAATAGCTTGAGCAAGAAGAGATGACAGGGTGGAACAGATCACCACCCCTGCTTTGGAATTTGGTGTATACTCTGAGTAAAGTAGGGACCATGGAGAGTTTTAAGCAGAGGAGTGACTGACATGTGTGACTTTCGTTCTAAAAGGATCCCTCACTGCTATATGGGGATTCTACCATAGTGGGACAATAGCAGAAATAAGGGCCCAGTTAGACAGTGAAGGTGGTAATAATCCAGGTAGCTTCAACTAAGATGAGCAAGTGTAGGTGCTTAAAGTGATAGTAAACTTTGAGGAAAAAAAAAAATTAGCCAGCAACCAGTCTAAGCCTTCGAGGACCTGAAGTAACCCTCAACATTCTCTGTAGAGGCCCAGAAGCCACAGCAAATGGGGACCTTTTTTTCTTTTTAAGAGCCAGAGATGTTTAGCCTCACCCTAGACCCAGCCCTGCTCTAGATTGGGGAGCCTTGTCAATGTGGAGCTTTTGGGGCAATGTGGGAGATTTGCATCATAAAATCATAGGAGGATGTCTTAAAATTCTGGTCTGCCTACCCTGACACTTTACAAAGGGCAGACGGAGACTAGACAGTTTGTCCTAAAGGCCAGGCTAGTCTTACAGTCAGCAGATGCATTTGGGGAGGGCTCTCCCAGAATCCATCTGAATCAAGAGCAAAGTGCTTTCACCCAACAGGGAGGAAATGAATGCGGCTGTCGGTATGTGCCACCTCGTTATTTATTTATTTAGGGGAATTGGCTGTTCTCTCTGCTAATCTTCGTGTAACATGCCTCATTGCCCTCTGAAGGCCTTGAGAGGTTTCTTGTAGCATTTGTTTGGTTGAATTTGTTCTTGAGGTCTGGTTGCTCATTAATCGCTCCCCTGGAAATACCAGAGAGGAAGTGAGTCATATTAGAGGCGAGCTAGCTGATGGCAAATCCAGGGCACAATTGTCATTTGCAGGTGGGAACTCAAGGAAAAAGCTCACTTTTACTTTTCACTTGAAGCCCTGTGCTCAGCTACATCAAGAATTGGGAGGGTGGCAGCCCTGGGCAAGGCAGAGACCGAGGAGGGGAAGCCCAGCCTCTGCGTGGAAGGGGCACCAGCATCACAGTAGAACTCTTCTTTTAAAGGTCTCTTCCCCTCCCTGCCTAGATCTGAGGCTGCCATGTCCACCAACCCAATCCTAGACCCCACCCAGGCCTACCCCCACATCCTAGACCCATCCCAGTCCTAGCTCCCCAGTCTTAGTCCCCACTCCAGTCCTAGCCCACTCAGGCCAACACCCCATCCCTGTCCTAAACCCCACCCAGGCCTACCTCCACATCCGAGACCCACCCCAGTCCTAATCCCTCGGTCCTAGTCCCTACCCCAGTCCTACTCCCCCACTCCCCCGTCCTAGGCTCTGCTCCAGTCTAGGTCCCACCCCAAATCCTAGACCCTCCTGGAATTGTGCCCTCAGGAGCAGCCCATGCCATCCACACCCCCTTCAAGTGAGTTGTTTTAACAGAGGCCTCGGAAGAAAGGGCAAACTCCCTTGGGATGTGATACCTTCAGCAGTGGGCGAGGTGGCATTGGTGAGGTGGTCGTTTGGATGGACAGGTCTTCCCAGAAAGCTGGTGCACTGGCCCGTGCATTTTTTGCACCTCCCCTCAGACTTCGTGCCTGGACCTGTCCAGCCCTTCGGCTGCCCTCTCAGCATTGGCATCTTATTACATTTTATAAGCCGCAGGATTGTTGGCAAATGTCTTTGATCCTGGGCACTCGCCCTCTTCGTGCTTTCCCTGGAGGACTGTCCTAGGCGCAGATGCAGAGGACCAGGCTGAGTCAGCCAGATGCCATTTTGTTCCAAGCCCTCTAACACTCAGTGCCTGTTGATAAACAGTAGCATTGTTTCACAAAATTTCATTTTCTCCCTTAAATGCTGTTTCCAACAGGGCCCTTTTCCTGTCCTGTGTGGTAGTCAAGGTGACATCTCAGTGGATGGCACCCAGGAACACACAGTTATTCATAGAAGAGACCTGGGACACTTCATTCTCCTTCAATATCAAAGCCAATTTATCACCAGGATCTGGTGACCTTCCCTCTGAAACAGCTTCGGAAAGTATCTGCTTTTTTCTATCCCTGCTGCCACTTCCCCAGTTCATCGTCTTTCTGTGGAGCCCCAACTTTTAAAGTACAAGGGAGACGCCCTTTAGGGAGGCTGAGCAAGAGCAGCTAGAGTGACAGAAAGGGCCAAGGGAGAGCCAAGGAAGGGGAAAATTCTAAGAATCCAACTACCTCTACTACATCCCTTCTCTATTCTTGCCTAATTCACCTTCATGTCCTGCCTGGATCACTGCAGGAGCCTTCTCACTAGTCTCCCTGCATCTTCTCTGCCCCTACAGTCCATCTCAGCATAGCAGACTGAAGCTCTTAATACTTAAGTCAGATCGTGGCTTAACTCTGCTCCAAAACCTTCAATGGCTCCCCAGTTCACTCGAAATAAAAGCAAAAGTCTGTTCAGTCCCCTACAGACCCTCCAGGAACTGACTTCATCACATACTACACAGCCTTTCCTTCCCTTTGCCCACATCTCAGCCCTGTGGAGTCCCCACACTGCTTTATATCTTTTTTCTGTAGACTTAACCACCTTCCAGTGTACTACACGATTTACTTATTTACTACATGTATTCCTTAATATCTACCTGCCTTTGCTAAAATACAGCTTCACAGAGCAGAGATCTTCCATTTTTTTCATTGGTGCCTGATACATGGTAGGTGCTCAATAGATGAATGAATGGATTGGGTCAATGGGACTGTGAACTGCAGTCATAGGAGGGGTTAAAAGTGCCCTTGGACTCAGCAGCAAGGTGACATCCCTCATACTAGGGAGAGTGTATCTCCCCTGTACCTGGAGGAAGGTGGGGGCTGGTGAGGTTGGAAGCATGCTAGATTGGTGATGGAGGGCTGAGCAGCTTTTTCCCTGGTGGCTTCTGTTTGCTTGAGTACATGCAGACCATGTCATCAGCTGAAAGTGAGGGTGGCTGGAGATTTGAGGAGAATGGGAAGACAAACAACTGCAATGAGGAAAAAAGAAGGAGCTTTCCAATTAGCAAGTGTATGAAAGGCCCCCCTGAGCTTTGAGGACAGATATTTAGGGTGACGACTAGTGCTGATAAGATTTTTCTCTAGTAGTTTTTAGCAGTTTGGGTTTGGTCCTGAAAATGCAGACTGTTGGTCTAATCCAAGTTTGTAGTTTTGCCAAGAGAGTGCAATGGAAGGGCAGTGGTGCAAAGAGAGGGTTATGAGCATTCCGAGTATTGGAAGAGAAAGGAAGAGCTAGGCATAGCATAGCAGAAAGGGGCAAGGAGCGGCCATACACGCAGACTGCCAGATTTCAAATCCCAGTTCTGCTACCACCTACCTACCTGGGTGGTTTGTGCCTGGGTCTTAATTTATAAAGGTGGTTGAGTGATGGCACAGAGAGGGCAATGCCACTGAAAGAAAAGCTTAATATTGTTCACAGTTCCCCTAGAAATTAGGGGTATGCCATGCCAAGCAAGGTCTCAAGGCAAGGCAGGGCAGGTAAACAGCTTAGGTTGGACTGGTTTGAAGAATTCCAGCATGCCTGGCGCTTAAGGACTGTCCCACTTGTCTGGTACCTGGCCCTGAGTGATTTAGGGCAGGGGGAATACTGGCGTGGCATGTGAGAATCAGGTAAGGAGGTGGTTCAGCATGGGCTCTAGATCACAGGGGAGCTGTAAACCACTTTGGCTATTTGTTTAGCCCTGTGACTAATGACTCCCAAAGAGATATAGAATTAAGGAGAACATAGGACACTGAGTGTCTTTGGGAAATTTGCTTAAACTCTCTTTGCCTCAATTTCTTTGTTTCTAAAATGGAGAGCATTTTACATAATCATAATGTGATTATGTGATTATCTCATTATGTGATTGAGTTAGTAATGAGTTAGTAAATGTAAAGTGCTTAAAACACAGTTAAGTGTTAGCTGTCATTACTTTGTTATTATTATTTTATTATTAAAGGCATTAAGTGGCTAGAGGTACCCCTTCTGAACAAATTTAGTGGAGGTAAGTGAATGAGAGAACCAGCAGAGAAGAAAAAGAGCCTGAGGTCAGAGTGGGTCGTTCCAAACGTGCCCAGGGGGTAACTGTGGGAACAGGGAATTGCTGTGGAGGATGAGGGTCAGTAGAGACAGGAAGGTTGGGACATTTCTCAGCACTGGCTCAGCCTGTGGCTCACAAATTAGAATCACGCACAATGTCCCCATGCACAGCTGGCATTTTAGACCATCTGCTCCATCTGTGAAACAGTGATACAAACATGGAATGTTGTAACAGATGAAGAAAGGGGGCAGCCTCCTGTCTCTCCCTTGTAGGGTTACAGAAGTGCTTCCTGAAGAGGGTCCTCAGGCCTTGAAAGATGAGTGGGATTGGGATGAGCAGAGAGAACAGGAGAGGGTATCCTGGTGTGGGCACAGCGTGAATGGTCGCTGAGGTTAGAATGGGCAGAACATGTGGTAAAGTCTAGTAGGGATGGCGGGATACATAAGCCTGAGAGTGGAGGCTTGGGCCAGAGTAACGGATGAAAGTAATAAAATGGGCCTTTTGATATTCTTTTGGTACTGCCCCCAGTATACAGGTGAGGCCTAGAAGTCTGGATTCTGGGTCCTGAGGACCATGATGCTATGTGATGGATGAACAATTACTTTAAAAAGAGTCAACGGAAAAAATATTTGGCAAGACTTGAATGACACTAAGCACTTTGATAAGACCCTCCCAAGGACAAAGCTGTGTCTGAGAGAACTACACTCTCATCTCCAATGCACGCACTTGGCAGAGAGGCTCTACTTTCTCCTCCTGGGTGACTTGGGCTGTGCCCATCCATGTCCTGGAGATGACAGATGTCCGTCAACCTCATCAGGCTGGTGTCTCTATTCCATCACTAGGAAGGCCTTGGGGATGGCTCAGCTTGCTCCAGCAGGAGATATTGAACTTTCTGTTACCTCTGCCAAGGAGGCGAATCATTGTGAGTGGCCTGGGAAACACTGAAAGCCACCAAAACTGCAGCACACAACAGAAAGTTGCCAGCAAGAAATGCTTTAAGCTATTAGATGCTTGGTGAGCATGCACAAAATCCTATTACCCCAGTATCTATTGAAAAGCTAAGCACAGCAAACTTTCTGGTGCTCATAAAGCTTTGTTCGTAGTTGCAATGTGGAGCTTTTCGTTATTGCCTTATCCAACTGAACCTTCAGGTAATCTCATCAGAGGGGGATGTGTTCTGACAAGGCCAAGGAGAAGGTGGTTGATTACAGGAAGAATGCAGCCTTTTTCATGAATATATCTTTGGCACCATTTGCTCTGAATAAGGATAATCATTTCTCACAATCTGGAAACCATGTTATTTAGCAAATTAAGATAAGCGCAAAACAAAGCAAGAATAGGGGAAAAAATAACTTTCATCTTAGAATGTCAGAATGTTGACAGAAAGATAAATCATGCAACATTTTCTCCTGTGAGATTTGCATGACTGTGATTTCTTATGGTTACTATTCCACTAGTGATGCTTAATTTTTAAATCAATCATTTAACATAGTCCTTTTGCCTGGGAGAAAAGATCAAAATATCCATGCAGACTTTCCATTGCCAATGAAAATTAAGCACTTCTTTGGCTTGATTTTACTTCTTGGAAAACCTGTTTGTGGAGAGATGAAAAAAGTCTTGAAATCTACATTCTAGTTTTTAGATTTTATAGTTAGCCAAAGCCCCCAAATAAGGGTTCTTAGCCTGGGATCCACAAATATCCAAAGAGTCTGTGATAGAATCATGGGGTATGTAAACTTGGTCAGGAATATAAAATGCATGCTGATGTTCATTCATCTTAAACAGGTATTCACGATTGTTTCGATTATGAATGCAGGCCACAGATCTCCATAGCATTAGCCATACCTGCCTTTTTGTTTCCAGTACTAATCAAAGGCACACGTACATCCTAGTCCTTGTGGATATCTTGGCAGACCTAGGTATCCTCCTGTCTAGTTTCAAATTTATGATAGTTATTAAATCACATTATATTTTGTTATTTAATGTGCTAAAGAAGCATATATGTTACTATATCATGACTTTTTATAAATATGATAACTATATTTCAAGATAATTGGGTTCCCTTATAATTCTGTGCATTTTGTTTTCTTTAAAGCATTTTCATTCTGAGAAGAGGTCCATAGGCCACACCAGATGGCACAGGTGTCGCTGGCATGAATGTTTAAGGATCTCTGCCCAGTTCCAGACAAGTAGATTCCCTAAGCCCCTCCCCAAACCTGCAAAATGAGCACTTCAGGGACTCGGTTTTGAGATGTATATATTTTTCAAAATCTCCCCAGGTGATGGATGTGCAGCAAGCCCAGATCAGAGAAAACTTAGACTTAAATCATCTATATCTCAATAACCAGGACCTCAGAATTGGGGGGTTGGTGGCACTGCTGAGAGGCTCCATCATAGAGAGACTTCTGGAATTGTATGTGGTAGGGAAGAATGTGGGATGTGGGGGATAAACGGAGCCAAGTTGGCATTTGGGCCCCTCCCCTAACGTGTACGCCTGGAGCATGATCAGTACCTCCCTGAGCCTCAGCTTCCTCATCCATAACTTGAGGAAGACCTGCCTAATGGGCCTGTTGTGAGAATGAAATAAAATAACATAGAGCACTTTGCAGAGTGGCTGACACACAGTAAGTCTCAGCTGCCTTTGTTGATGATGACGATGATAATGTTCTTTGTGAGTCAGCAGCAATTCTAAGGCTGAGAAAGAAAGCGGGGCTTGTAGATTGACAGCAAGACCTGCTTTCCAAAGCTTGGTCGGGCATTTCTCTTTCAGGTGACAGTGCAGCTGAGTTAGAAGAGTTGTGCCTAGTATTCCCAGCATAAGCCGTCCCCTGCCCAGTGAGATGGGGCTGACATGTCACCAGGAAGGAGTATGGGGCCGATGTCCCTTCTGTGATCCTGAGAGTGTTGTGTCACTCCTGGCTGCCCCGCTCTTTGCATGGAACCAAGTGTCTCAATCTGCCAAGAAGCCCCTTCCTTTCTGAGGTCCAGAAGCTATTTTTTTCCATATGGAAACATTTTAAGTCTCTACTGTTTCTGTGAGGAGATTAGGGATGTTTTCTTAAAGCAGGCCTCCAAGACAATAACAGACGGTGCAGCAGTTTCATGGGCAACTGACTGCCTCAAGTCTTTCGTATTAAATTATTTGAATAAAGGTTTGCCTTTAGAGACCCTCTTCTAGATTCTCTAGAACCTTCTTTTAGTTGGTTCTAGCTGGGTTCACCTGGAGTATATAGGCAGGATGTTATATTAGTCGGCTAGAGCTGCCATAACAAAACACTACAGCCTGGGTGGTTCAAACAACAGGCATTTATTCTCTCACAGTTCAGGAGGCTAGAAGTATGAGATCAAGGTGTTGGCGGAGTTGGTTTTCTCTGACACTTCTCTCCTTGACTTGTTGATGGCTGTCTTCTCTCTGTGTCCTTATGTGGTCTTCCTTCTGTGTGTCTTAAATTCTTCTGATGCAGACCCTTTTTATATTAGAGCCCACCTCAATGATGTCAGTTAGCCTTAATTCCCTCTTTAAGGACCTTATCTCCAAATACAGTCACATTTTGAAGCACTAGGGGTTAGGACTTCAACATATGAACTTGGGAAGAACACAATTCAGCCCATAACAGATATGATTTCTTTCTGCCTCCTAAGCACTTTTCATAAGACCCAAGGGTGGCAAGAAAATACAAGAGCACAGGGCATCTACTGGGAATGTCAGACAATGAAATTCAATCACAAAATAGATTATGCTCCAAATTCTCCAGGACAAAAGTAACCTCCGAAGAAACCTCAAGCTGATGGTTCTTTAGGGTTTCAATGGCATTCTGTCTAAGAACTAGCTAAACCCAACCCAGCACACTCGGGATTTTTACAAAAGGAAAAAAGGATGTGTGTTTAAGATAATACAGCATCATTCCTATGCTTTCACTGAGCTAGAGAGCAGATAGACATATTTTGGTCAAGCCGACTCTTTTAGACTGAGTTTTCTGTGAACGAGGGGTGTACACACAGGCTCTGTGGGAGCCAGGCCGCAAGCTGCTTGCAGCAGCAGAAGTCAGCAGGTAGGAGATGACATTTAGCATTGTTCAAATAGACTCCAGGCCTGGAAGAAATGCCGGACACCGTGTTAAGAGAGCAAGAACAAAGCAGCTCCAGAAAGAACTGTTTAAAAATTTAAAAGACCATTTCCCTTTATCAGCTCTGCTGCTGGCTACATTCCCGCAATTTCCAAAACATGAAATTGGCCCCAAGCAGAGAAGAGAATAGAATGAGATGGGCAGATTAGTGACGTTTTTGATATCCAGGTGCAATAAATAGCCTCCATGGAAGCTGAGGAAGGAATTGTTTTCTGGGACAGAAACAGACATAAGATTATCAAATTGGAAAAAAAAACCTCAGAAAGGCTGCTCGCTTCAGGACAACTAATCTGTTTGAAGAGTTAAATTCCTGTATACATTCTTAAATTCTACACATTTATAAGTCAAAATAGGGGATAGAGAGTACCTAGGGCAAGGCACTCCGGCCACTGGAACAAGCAAACCTCCAAATCTCAGTGGCTAATGGTGATTTTAGTGAAAACCCATTGTAGATGTTCATGGTTGGCAAGTAGCCTCCTATGTGGTCATTTGGGTCCCTCGGTTCCTTCCACATGTGGCTCTTCCGTCATCAACAAGTGACTTCCAAGCTCCCTGTGCAGTGGAAGAGAGAGTAGAAAAGGCACACCAGCATTCCAACCACACTTCCCCTAGGCTCACATGCACTGGTGAGTAGTCTTACCACACACTTATCCGTGAGGGAAGCTGGCGTGTGGGTGCCCACATTGCAGCCTTTGCCTCAGAGTCGGCAGACACTGGTGCTGACACTGCTACAAGTTGACTCTGATCTTTCCCATGGGTGGTGCCATGTGTGGGTTAGGTTTGTCAACAGATGATTATGGGCCCAAGTAGAGCATCACATGATTTGGGGACCAAACAGACATTAGAATTTAATGACAGAGACTGAGATTTATCATTTTCTCAGCATGAATATTTCCTCTGGTTGTTAGGACCCTTTCTTGATCAAAGCTCTAATGTTTACATTTAAAAATAAAAGTTGAAGAGATTGTGAAACCTACTGGTGTATAACTCATCAAGCTGCAATCTACCAGCGGCGGACCCAGATTCACTTAGGAGAGTCATCTAATGGTTCTGAGTTTCATTTTGTGCCTTGGTCCAAGTGAACCAGAATCTGTGTTTGCCTTTCCCCTAATTTAAATGATCCCACATCCCCAAGAGCACTGCATCAAATGAAGGCTTAGAATTTCTGGTCTTCAGACTCCTTTGGGGCAGCTTACCTTCTGCACCCCAAAACCCCCTGCCCAGGTCCCTGTTGACTGTCAGTAACTATTGGGTCAGCCATTTTGTCCTGAGTCCCTGGACCCTGATTCTCCATTTTGCAACACGAAACATCATCTCTGTCCCTTTGCTGGCTTACAGCTCATCATCAGTTTCAGAAACGCCAAAGTGGGTTACCCAGTTCAGAAAAGCAGGACCAGCCTTAGTCACAAACCTTCTCTTTAATTGGGTACTGCAAAGGACTCAGTATCTTTATATCTTCCAAGCCGAATGGGAGATGGACCCACCTTCTGTTTAAATTTAACTTAAAGTTATTTTTCTCACTCTTTTTCTTTGCTGAGCCTGGAAACTTGAGTGTGTGCTCACTTATCAATATGATTCCCTTTGTGTGCCAGTTCGCAGGGCAAGGAAGGTGATCATATCCTTCATCTCAGCTGCAAGAGCAGCAGCAGGAGAAATTGAAACCTTTCTACACCTGGACAATGCTTCTTTATGATCCCTTACCAGAGCGTTTGGTGATGCCATCCCTATAGGGACATCTGAATGTTATTTATAGATGGGGACAGGGATGGGTGACTGGTTGGAGGCCTAGTACTCCACCTAATTCCTTTTGCTTCTACAGGAACGGAAGAGGAAGAGTGTGAGTGACAACTTCTTATGTTCCCTGTTGCTCCCTTTCCACCTCTGTCTAGAGGGCCAACTGCCCACATGGACTCTAGGTTAAGACAGGTTAGCTTCGTGCCAGGCCCTGAAACCCCACAACACTTCCTTCTGTGAGCATTTCACCCCT
This sequence comes from Pteropus vampyrus, assembly GCF_000151845.1. Taxonomy (NCBI): domain Eukaryota; kingdom Metazoa; phylum Chordata; class Mammalia; order Chiroptera; family Pteropodidae; genus Pteropus; species Pteropus vampyrus. Next base: position 3,481,915 of record NW_011888909.1, read on the forward strand.
AGTGTTGCCTTATCTGCATTTCCCAGGAGGTGTCTGTATTTACAGTCTCAGGAGAACTATTCTCATGTCATAGTTCACTTCGAAGTGGTACTCAGGGACCCTCTGAGTTTCTCCTACGTGGTTGTCCTCTCTGAGCCTTCATGAATTCCCAACACCACTTTACAGCAGTTCTGCCTGAGGAAATCCTTGGGCCTGACCCTCTGATGGAGAACAAGAGGGCCAAGGGTCTGCCCAGTGGGCAGGGTGGGGCCAGACCACCAGAGAACCCACATTCAATCGCAGGTCTCTGCCATGGGCAAAAGCCTGAATGTGCACAAAGGGCCTCATGGTGCCCCAATGGTGAGCTCTGCAGCCCTACACCAGTATCATTGGGCCTCCCTCTCCCCATAGTCATTAGGCCATCATCTCCAACCTGTGGGCACCACACAGAAATCATGATGATGTCACTGTTCCGAATACAGCTCACTTCATTGCTGTGCTCATGGTCAGCAAATAATAGCTAACTTCTTGTTGTTGTTGTTGTTTCAGCATTTACTATGAGCCACCATTATACTAAAGAGTTTTATATATATTGCCTGGTTTATTCCTCACAGCAACACTAAGATCAGGTGCTATAAGTTGTCCACTGCACTTCTCTGAGGAAACCAAACCTCAGAGAAGAGAGTATCCAAGCTGCCATGTAACAGAGCCTGATGTGAGGCCAAATCTAGCACTGACCATTCATAATGTCATGCTCCACAGCTGTCACAGAAATAGCTTGTGGGAATCACAGCGCCAGTGGGCCCAGTAGAACACTGGTGCTTAGGTCTGGGTGGTGCCTTTCAGGATCCTCCTTATCCACTTCCTCCCATCTGCAGAGAGGTGAGGTCCCTGCCCTCTGTTCACCAGCTCTCACCACTGTGCCTCTCCCTTGACTTCCCAGCTCTCCCACTGCCATCAGCTTTGTCTTGGCCTCAGATCCTGGTCTTGGGTGCTTGAACTTGACGGTTTGTTGTGTGGGGCTTCTCAAGTTCTTTCCCAATCAGGACATCTCCACTGATCCAGACACTGGTGTGCATCCTCTGGACTCAAGCTTTGTGACCTTGAGTGAGAGGTTCTCACTTCTCTATTTTCAATGAGGTAGGAGAGTGGTCCTCCCTCTGGCCTTCCCTAGGGAAGAGAGAAGGGTTAGATAAGTAGCTAGCCAAAGTTTTCTCCAAAGCATATCTCAGCCAGCCCCTCTTGGCTGCAGTATAATGAATGGGAGGTTCACATTAGGTGATAGACATTGGACAGATGTTTCAATATGGTGGCAATATGGTGGGCTGATCAGTCCTGGCCTCGCCTCAGTCCCAGTCCCAACTACCAGTAACCCTGCAGCTGCTGTACCCTTCTGCAGATTTCTGGAAGTGGTAATTTGCAAGGCCCTTTACTTAGCGCTGACGAAGCTGGTTTCGGTGAGGGAGCTCGAGCACTAGAGAGAGCGATCACAACCTTTGAAGGCCGTCTGAGCCATGGTAATGTGATATGCTCTGTAGCAGGTGGACATGCCAATCTCCTTCCAGATCACTGGACATGATTGCAAAGCTCAGGCCCTTTGTTGTCAAAGACACAATTAAATACAATTCATTCTCCTCCTGTGTTTAAGCATAGTTTATCTATAATTGCAGCCTACCAACTCCTTTTAATCCTAGGCAAAATGCAGACTACAAGTCAGTAGAATGTGGATGCATGGATAAGGGAATGAAGGCAATGTTATCACCTGCCCCCCTTCTGGCTGTTTTCATATACCAAGGTTCTAAGGTGATCTTCATACCACACTTTCCTAAAATTCTAATTTTAAGCTCTAAGGAAAGAGCAAAGACTATGAGTGAGATTCCTGTCTAAATAATCTTTATATCCCTCACAGCATTTAGGTCTGTGCTCTGGTCTTAGTAAACATGTATATGGTATTGAATTGAATGACTCAAGAAGGTAAATTATTTACAAGTTAAAGGCATTAATCAGGCTGAGGTAGTGGGAATGCAAAGAGGGATAAAATGCTTAATACCTACTTAGTTAGAGCTGCTCTCACACAGGAGGAACTGTCTAAAACAAGGAGTCTGTGAACAGGGCAGAGGTGGGACAGAAACAGGAGAAGAGAAAGCTGACATGGGGAAGCCCTCACTGGTGGGGAAAGAGGGAGCATGGGGAAAGAGAGGAAGGAAGGCAAAGGAATGGGGAGAAGACAGGGCCCAACCAACATGAAAGTACCTGACCGAGGCTGCTTTGGTCTATTTTTCTAACATAGAAGCCCATGTCTTCTCTGACAATAACATGCTATCAGACTGGGGAGTAAGGCTGGGGTAAATTTTAAACTAATGAGCATAGACCTGATATTATTTTCCCTGCATAAGCAACAGCAACAAAAATCAAAAGAGAAGAAACAAGCTCTCCCAACATGTCTTCCATGTTTGATAAATCAAGCTGCTTTCTGTGTGCATTTCTTTCCTCCTCTGAATCACATGTCATTTACAAGCTTCATTTTAATTCCTCATCTTGTATTAAGAGAAATGACTTGCATTGCCTGGCAATAGAATCCAGGTATTTAAGGCTTCTTGTCACTGCGGTAGTTGAATTGAGATATGCCTTGAGGTCCATATTTGTAAATCCTATTTCTGAGAAACAGTAATAAATAAAGGAGAAGATTGAAATTGAATTTTTGTAAAAGGACTTTAGGAGAAAAGCCATTATGTGTCTGTCCAATTTCGTGGGATAGAACGTGCATTTAAACTCAGGAAAGCCAGCTCTCTGTCCCCAGGATGGCAGAGGGGAGCACTGAGGAACGGTGGCACCTCTGGGAGCCCTGATTTTCAGAAAGATGAGCCCAGGCTTCTGGGAAGTAGATTACCAGGTAGTCTCTGAAAAGATTGATAGGATGGGAGTAACAAATTAAATGCTCTCTTAGACATCTGTGTTGTCTTGCACAGATTTTGTCGGCACACGAAAGGCTAAGATTCTCCTGCACTAAGATTCTCCAATGGGGTTATTTATGTAATTTCTGTGTTGGATGTTCCTCTAATGTTGTTTCTAACAATGTAAATGAGGTTAAATAGTTTCTGAAGTGACTTCGGCCTGACACCAGGAAGAATACCTCTCTATGAGCAGGAGGCATCTGAAAGACTCCACAGCAGTAGGGTTTGTCTTTCTAAGGAGTAGGACAGAAGAAGCCCCAGCACAGGACTTACAGGTTCTGTGGGGTCAGACCTTGAAAGGAGCCCATGTGAGGTAGGGTCCTGGAACTGAAGGTCAGATACGTCCACCTCCCCTCAGGGGATGTCTGCAGGGGCTGCAGGGGTGTGTGTGGCCCCAGAATGCTTTATAATCCAGAATGTCAGGATGGCTGACATTTAATTCTGGGCTTTGACTCCCCTCACGCTACCTTTTTTTTAAGGGGCAAGCTTTTTTGTCTCTTATTCTTCAAATATATATGACAAAATATACAGAAAATTATGTCTTCTCCTGATAGTTGCCAGTGAAATCTCCTGTTTTTTTTTCAGGTATGTGAGTTTGGAAGAAAACTTGCTGAACATATAGGCTGGAGGCCTTCATGGAGAAGTTTTATTTTTCTCTCTACTTTCTGGGTGCCTGACCTGTCAACTCCCTCACATTCCTCCATTCGAGTCCTAGTGTTTGTCATTCTCATATGGAGTGTTGACAAAAGAAAGTCCAGACTCACAGAGAAATTTCATAAGAGTTTGAGCCCATTCTAAGGATAGGCCAGGAAGCAAGATCTCAATGGATTGAGACAATGCTCTGGAGAATGGCAGTTTTGTAGTTCTTTTTATACATTTAGAATCAAAGGAGAAAACATAAGGAAGGTACATGAAATCCTTTGGAAGCAGGGAAATCTCTAAGACTCAATAAAAAGCAAAACGGAGAAACACATACTTCTTATTGGTGGGTGCAGGATAGTTAACATTTAACATCTAAGGTAAGAAGAGATGATATGGAGACAACAAGGTAACAGTGGAGAATTTCATTGTCTTGTGCTCTGGTGCCAGCAGTTGTTCCTCAGATGGGTCTGTAAAAAAAAATAAAAATTACTCTGACATTTCAAAGGTATGTTATTCAAGATGCATAAGAACGGTGGACAGAGATCACTTAAGGTAAAGCATGACCTTTGCTAAGAAGCTATAGGCTTGGGAGGTGACTACCCATCATGACCTGCCCAGTTAGGAATTTATAATCAGACCATCCTGCGTGGTTACTCTTGGTCACTGAAATTGTTAGTCCTGCCATGTAGGCCCCTGAGCTTATGGTCTGCTATGTAGCCCCTTTTACTTTCATAGATAGAAAGCTAAACATAACTTGTGAAGATAGCATAGCTTGTGAACAGTGACATCCTGTAAGACATCGGAGGATAACTTGGTGCACCCTTGGTTACCAGTGGAGCAGTTACAGACCTTGTGGGTGAGGGTGGTATAGAGGAGAAAAGTCTTCTATGCTTCTAGGTTCTTGGCTGGGGCCCCTGTAACAAAAGACAGATTAACAAAAGAAAATCAAACAGATATTTATTAACATGTATATCTCATAATGCCTGGGAGAAACTCAGGGATGAGTAATTTAAAGGGATACCTTAGAATTGAGGCTTAACTACCATCTTCAGCTAAAACAAAGGAAGGAAGGGATGGAGGAGACTAGTTATGGGAAGGGGACCAGGGAAAGTACTCTTGAACAAGGGTAATGTTTGTTATGCCGATAACTCTTATCCTTAGATAAGAGTCTCTTGTGATTTAGAGCCATCCATCTCTTCCTGATAGAGAGGGAGAGACCCCCTTACAAATGGAGATCCTTCTATAAATGTTAATTTGCCTTACAAAAGAAGAACTTCTACCCTGTTGTCACAGCTTCTCCTGTGTCTGCTGTTTCTCAAAGTAATCAGATCAAAACAATCCTTATGTCAAAGAGGCATATTTTGGAGTGGCATATTTGGTCTCCTACAGTGACCATGACTGAGGCCTGAGTGGGGAGAGTCAGGATAAGGATGCTGAGAGATAGGGACTGTTATTATTCTTTATTGTACATATGAAAACATTGGGCTAAATTGCCCAAGGTCAACTAATAAACAGTGGAGACAGGACCACAAGCAGGCAGTCTAGAACCAGGTTCAAACCTGGGTACCACATCACCAGTCTATCTTTGAAAGGCTTGAAGACTATTTGGTGTCCCAACATTTCACATCCACAACCTCAGTGACCTTCACAACAGTTTTGTGGTGTGGGCAGGTGGGTAGTATGACTCCATCTTATAGGTAAGAAGAACTGAGGCCTGGGAAGAGAAGGGGAAAATGACTTGCTTAACGTCACACAGCAGGATTTTAGGGGAGGTAGAACAAGAGTATCAGCCTCTGCTGCACATTTAATTCCTCTGCACCTCACAGCCACCTACACTTCAGCTCTGCACAGAGCCTGGGAAGGTACTACCCAGAAGGAAGGATTTGAGAGACCTTGAACAAGGGAACTCAAAAAGAGATGATGAAGAGTGAGGAGAGGGAGACATATGGTACTGGAAGCCAACTTTATTATCACCATAAGGCCTCAGCCCATAATGAAAAAACAACTCAATTAAAAATTGGGCAAAGGATCCAAATAAACATTTCTCCAAAGAAGATAGACAAATGGCCAATAAGCATATGAAAACCTGCTCAACATCATTAGCCATCAGAGAAATGCAAATCAAAACCATATGCTACTTCACATCCACCAGGATGGCTATAATCAATAAGATGGACAATAACAAGGGATAGTAAGGATGTGGAGAAATTAGAACCCTCATTACACTGCTAGAGGGAATGTAAAATGGTGCAGCCACTTTGATTAAATCTGGCAGTTCCTCCAAAGGTTAAACAGAGTTATTACATGATCCAGTAAGTCCACTCCTAGGGTACATACCTCAAAGAAATGAAAACATATGTCCATATAAAAACTTGTACATGAATGTTTGTAGCAGCATTATTCATAGCAGCCAAAATAGAAACAACTCAATGTCCATCACCTAATGAACAGAGAAACAGAATGTAGTATATCCATATAGTGGAAAATTATTCAGCCACAAAAAGGAGTGGAATACTGATACATGCTACAACATGGATAAATCTTGAAAACACTATGTTCAGTGGAAGAAATCAGCCTCAAAGGGCCACATATTATATAATTCCACTTAAATGAAATGTCCAGAATAGGCAAATCCATAGAGACAGAAAAAGATTAGTTATTGCTTACAGCTGGGGAAGGGTGGCAAGTATTAAGGGGCTGACTGCTAATGAGTATGGAGTTTCTAGTTGGGTGATGAAAATGTTCTAAAATTTTATTGTCATCATGGTTGTACAACTCTGAATATATTTTAAAACCATTGAATTATATACTTTAAACAGGTAAATTTAATAGTCTCTATATATTGTATCTCTATAAAAATGTTAAATAAACAAACAAAAAACAAATACCTTAGCCTACTCAGACTGCCTTTTCAGCCAGACCTGTGACCCTCAGCCTGTGGTCCTGTGAGTAAACTCATTTCATATTTTGTGCTGCTTGATTATTTGTCACCAAAATGTTCTGCAGGATCTCCTAGTCTCTTTTGGACTGAATCAATTATCCAATAGTTGATTCCTCTTCTACTCTCTGCGGTGCACCTTCAAAC
>NW_011888909.1:3488624-3491946 GCF_000151845.1 Pteropus vampyrus
AGGTAAGAAGAACTGAGGCCTGGGAAGAGAAGGGGAAAATGACTTGCTTAACGTCACACAGCAGGATTTTAGGGGAGGTAGAACAAGAGTATCAGCCTCTGCTGCACATTTAATTCCTCTGCACCTCACAGCCACCTACACTTCAGCTCTGCACAGAGCCTGGGAAGGTACTACCCAGAAGGAAGGATTTGAGAGACCTTGAACAAGGGAACTCAAAAAGAGATGATGAAGAGTGAGGAGAGGGAGACATATGGTACTGGAAGCCAACTTTATTATCACCATAAGGCCTCAGCCCATAATGAAAAAACAACTCAATTAAAAATTGGGCAAAGGATCCAAATAGACATTTCTCCAAAGAAGATAGACAAATGGCCAATAAACATATGAAAACCTGCTCAACATCATTAGCCATCAGAGAAATGCAAATCAAAACCATATGCTACTTCACATCCACCAGGATGGCTATAATCAATAAGATGGACAATAACAAGGGATAGTAAGGATGTGGAGAAATTAGAACCCTCATTACACTGCTAGAGGGAATGTAAAATGGTGCAGCCACTTTGATTAAATCTGGCAGTTCCTCCAAAGGTTAAACAGAGTTATTACATGATCCAGTAAGTCCACTCCTAGGGTACATACCTCAAAGAAATGAAAACATATGTCCATATAAAAACTTGTACATGAATGTTTGTAGCAGCATTATTCATAGCAGCCAAAATAGAAACAACTCAATGTCCATCACCTAATGAACAGAGAAACAGAATGTAGTATATCCATATAGTGGAAAATTATTCAGCCACAAAAAGGAGTGGAATACTGATACATGCTACAACATGGATAAATCTTGAAAACACTATGTTCAGTGGAAGAAATCAGCCTCAAAGGGCCACATATTATATAATTCCACTTAAATGAAATGTCCAGAATAGGCAAATCCATAGAGACAGAAAAAGATTAGTTATTGCTTACAGCTGGGGAAGGGTGGCAAGTATTAAGGGGCTGACTGCTAATGAGTATGGAGTTTCTAGTTGGGTGATGAAAATGTTCTAAAATTTTATTGTCATCATGGTTGTACAACTCTGAATATATTTTAAAACCATTGAATTATATACTTTAAACAGGTAAATTTAATAGTCTCTATATATTGTATCTCTATAAAAATGTTAAATAAACAAACAAAAAACAAATACCTTAGCCTACTCAGACTGCCTTTTCAGCCAGACCTGTGACCCTCAGCCTGTGGTCCTGTGAGTAAACTCATTTCATATTTTGTGCTGCTTGATTATTTGTCACCAAAATGTTCTGCAGGATCTCCTAGTCTCTTTTGGACTGAATCAATTATCCAATAGTTGATTCCTCTTCTACTCTCTGCGGTGCACCTTCAAACAAGTCCAGTACTGCCCCTGACAGCTTGCTTCTGCCCCGCAACATACCTACTCATTTTCTACCCCAAAAGCAGTAGGCAGGCCCACATGGTATCTTTGACAGGGCCTGGACAAGATACGGGCTTTGGTCTAGGCTAGGTGAGGATTCAGAAGAAAATTAATTAATTTATCTTAATTTCTTTCTTTCTTTCTTAATTAACTTTCAAAAGTCAAGAAAAGTCCACATCCCCCAAACAAAAGAAATTGACATCCGACAGTTTAACATGCACAGTTTTGACTCTGTGTGGGTGACACTGAACACTGGCACACGCTGTCATGGGTTGGTCATCTTGACCTGTGTGTACCTCAGCAGGAAAGACTAGTGGGCAGGGTGCCCTATGGTGAGTGAGAAAGACCAGCATCTCAGCCCAAACCAGTGTCTTGCTTTCTATTCACCTTAACATTCTAGGACGTGATAGTACTTGTTCTGGGGAGTATGAAAAATGGCCTTCAAGAGGAAGCCAACTATACAACTGATAATAGAGCAAAAGAGGTAATCTAAGAAAGTGATGGTTGCTAGCTGTAATGCAGGAACTCCAGGCCGGGAACCTGCGCCTGGACCTTGGATGTTTCGAAAAAACCACCAGCAGGGCCAGTGGAGTGAGACACGCCGTTTGTTACTCACAGTACAGTGAGGCTTCAGCACTTGGTCGGTTGGAGCTGCAGGAAAAGGCAGCCAGCCCAGAGCAAGCATTGTTTTATGTGCAAGCAGAAGACAGGGGAATTGCCTCATCCCAGGGAACAAGGGTCTTCCCCCACGGATGAGAGCCTGAGAGCCCGACACACTGTCTAACTGGTGTTGAGGAGGACCGGACCAGCCGTGTCTTCCAGCAGAGTGGGGAGATAACGTCCATAGGAACAGCCAAAGGGACACATAGTGCCCATGGGAGCAATGCATAGTGTCCTTGGGGGCAAGCACAGCCCAGGGAAAGCTTTGTTCATTGTCCTCCTTGGGGCTGCTGAGCCATCGGTCCTCTTTGCCTCTGGTGTGCGTGGAGGGGCTGTGTTTGAATTAACCCCACACTAGTCAGAAAGCAGTTGGGAACAAATTAAAAGTAGGATTGACACACTCAAGCAGTGGTTTAGATCTGAGATCCGATAGTGTCTCTCTTACGCAGAGACATGAAAATGCCATTCAAGAAATTTGTTCGGTAAGTAGCACTGTGGGTGTCGACTGGCTCATCAGATGAAAATAGAGCTTGAGCGCACGCCTAGAGGATGTGAGAGACGATGCACATGGGAAACCCAAGGCGTCGCAGAGATTTGATTCAGAGATATACCAGAGGTCTAGACAACGTGCCCGATTAATTATGTGGGGGATTCCTGGTGGTCTCAAGATTATTCCTCAAGAAAGCTACTACCTCGGCGGGCAGCCTAAGAAAGCTGATGTCCACCACTAGCGATGCCCCCTGGGCCTGCAGCCTAGGTCTGTGGTCTGTAGTTAGAGAATCACAGACTCAAACACTAGAGCTGAAAGGAGCCTCAGAGATAACCTGCCCCTCATTTATAGATGAGAAAACTGGGGCTTACGGCGGGGGAGAGTGGATATGCCCCAATTCTGGGAGAAGCGGAGCCCATGGCCTTTCCTCACTAGAGAGTGCAATGTATCTCCTACTTCAGTATCTCTTGGCTTGTGCTCAAGCATGCCACCCAACTGGGTCCAGGTTGGGCTGGCCAGTTGGTGGCGACCCCTGCAGGATGGATTCACATCCCCAGTCAGGGTGCTGAGGAACAGAGTGTTCCCAGAAGCAAGGGTCTGGTTCTGGGTTTGTGGGAGGAGAAGTTGGAGAGACTTAGATTTTCTGTTGTTGAGCCCTATAGTAAAGACCCTTCGTCAATCAGATTTTCCTTTCTCTGCCGATCATGTTGTATCTTCTAGACAATTTCCATTTTTT
>NW_011888909.1:3491996-3497259 GCF_000151845.1 Pteropus vampyrus
TTTGTTACTCACAGTACAGTGAGGCTTCAGCACTTGGTCGGTTGGAGCTGCAGGAAAAGGCAGCCAGCCCAGAGCAAGCATTGTTTTATGTGCAAGCAGAAGACAGGGGAATTGCCTCATCCCAGGGAACAAGGGTCTTCCCCCATGGATGAGAGCCTGAGAGCCCGACACACTGTCTAACTGGTGTTGAGGAGGACCGGACCAGCCGTGTCTTCCAGCAGAGTGGGGAGATAACGTCCATAGGAACAGCCAAAGGGACACATAGTGCCCATGGGAGCAATGCATAGTGTCCTTGGGGGCAAGCACAGCCCAGGGAAAGCTTTGTTCATTGTCCTCCTTGGGGCTGCTGAGCCATCGGTCCTCTTTGCCTCTGGTGTGCGTGGAGGGGCTGTGTTTGAATTAACCCCACACTAGTCAGAAAGCAGTTGGGAACAAATTAAAAGTAGGATTGACACACTCAAGCAGTGGTTTAGATCTGAGATCCGATAGTGTCTCTCTTACGCAGAGACATGAAAATGCCATTCAAGAAATTTGTTCGGTAAGTAGCACTGTGGGTGTCGACTGGCTCATCAGATGAAAATAGAGCTTGAGCGCACGCCTAGAGGATGTGAGAGACGATGCACATGGGAAACCCAAGGCGTCGCAGAGATTTGATTCAGAGATATACCAGAGGTCTAGACAACGTGCCCGATTAATTATGTGGGGGATTCCTGGTGGTCTCAAGATTATTCCTCAAGAAAGCTACTACCTCGGCGGGCAGCCTAAGAAAGCTGATGTCCACCACTAGCGATGCCCCCTGGGCCTGCAGCCTAGGTCTGTGGTCTGTAGTTAGAGAATCACAGACTCAAACACTAGAGCTGAAAGGAGCCTCAGAGATAACCTGCCCCTCATTTATAGATGAGAAAACTGGGGCTTACGGCGGGGGAGAGTGGATATGCCCCAATTCTGGGAGAAGCGGAGCCCATGGCCTTTCCTCACTAGAGAGTGCAATGTATCTCCTACTTCAGTATCTCTTGGCTTGTGCTCAAGCATGCCACCCAACTGGGTCCAGGTTGGGCTGGCCAGTTGGTGGCGACCCCTGCAGGATGGATTCACATCCCCAGTCAGGGTGCTGAGGAACAGAGTGTTCCCAGAAGCAAGGGTCTGGTTCTGGGTTTGTGGGAGGAGAAGTTGGAGAGACTTAGATTTTCTGTTGTTGAGCCCTATAGTAAAGACCCTTCGTCAATCAGATTTTCCTTTCTCTGCCGATCATGTTGTATCTTCTAGACAATTTCCATTTTTTTCCTTTATTTTGTTCTTCCTTCCCTCCCTCCTCTGCCCCCTCTCCAGACACTTTCCATATATCTGCCTTCCAGCCTCCCTCTATTTATTAACACATTCACATATCTAATCATTGAACAAGAATTTATTGGGTGCTTCCTGGTGTCCCAAGCACAGTGCTGGGCAGTGGGGACAAAGGATGTTGTAAGTCCTGCCCTCATCGAGCTTATAGCCTAGTGAAGAAGAAAGTAATATGCTCACAAAATCACAACTGTGGTAAGTGCTACACGAGTGTGTAATAGGGGCTCTGACTTTATGGGGGAGCTTCCCTGAGGAAGCAGTGATTGAACTGAAGGCTGCAGCAGGAGTTAATTAGGTGGAGAGGAGAGGGGTGTCCCAGGCAGAGAGACAGAAAGGCTCTGAGGCTGAAAGGAGTGCACTGCATAGAAAACTACGAAGCAGGATTGTGGAGGGAATGAATCTGCAGAGATGATGCTGGTGGGGTGAGGCGATACAAGTCCTTGAAAGTCATATTAAGATGTTGGACTTTATTCTCAGAGCAGGGGGAGCCAGTGAAGTGTTCAGTGGCATGGTCAGATCATTTCCTGCTAAGTGGAGGAAGGATGGATGTGGCTGTGGAGAGGTGGTTGCTATGGTCCAGGTGGTGGCATCCTAAAGTGATGGTAGAGGAGGAGTTGGTCTGGTGGTCATGGTGTGTATGAAGGGAAGTAAGTGGAGTTGAACCATGGGTAAAAGGCATCGTTTGTAGGACTTGGCAATGGATTGGCAGGTGCTAAAGAACAGAGTGCTCAGGATGGCACCTGAGTTTAATTCTGGCTCTTGTAGCTTCTTGTTCAATCTGAATGATTGAAATTTGGGGTGGGGAGAAGACTCTGGGCCTTCTTCTGCAATAGCATGGGGGTGGGGTGGCTCTTTCTAGAGAACATTGGCCCAGATGGTGCCTGGAGTATCTCAGGAAAAGTGGCTTTCACATAATCCTGGCTCTCAGTGTTCACACTCTAATTACAGAGTTGAACATCTCACTAGGTTCAGTGAGACATTCTCACTTTGGCCTCAAACTTACTCATTCCTGAATAATACTTCCTGCTGCTTTTGATAAACAGCTGGCCTCTAAAAATGATGGGATAAGACTATACCTAGAATATCTGAATTCTTGCAGTAGTTGCCAAAGTGGACCACACAAGGTAATCCATTGGGATACGAGAGGAATATAACAGTTCTTCACTTTTTATATCATTTTAAATTTCTCTCTATATGTAAATTTATCATGTGTAAAATATATTAGTACAGTAGCATGTGCATATAATTTGAAATGTATAAAGTAAACATATTGGAGGATGTGCTTTAATTGTTTTCCAGATGTGAATGTATATCAAAAATGTTTGGAAGCCACTGCCTACAAGAATAGCTGACATAAGCAAAGCAGTCATGTTGGCTTTGGCTCCTTGGCTCTCCCCACGGCCTTTCACCTTCACTGAGGCAATGGCTTCAGGCTCCTACAATTTTCTCCCTTGCCAACCACAATCCTGAGTGATGGAGACATGGGGAGAGTGTGGCCAGGGCAGCACCTGGCATGTTAGATGTCTGTACCTCTTCTCAACACCCTGGAACCACTGCTGGGCTGTCTTGGCTTTGGCCAGGCACATCCTAGCTTCTTTCAGCCTCTGTAATATTGAGTCATAAAACCAAAGCCTTGGAAAAGGTATTAATGTTTCTTAGGTTAGTGGTTCCCAAACCTGGCTACACATTACAATATAAAAAGTGGGGGAAAGTTTTAAATATCCAGTGGTCCAGTACCCCTAGGTCTGGGGGTGGGATCCAGACATTTGTCATTTTAAAGAGTTCCCTTAGTGATTCAGAAGCACAGACAGATTGAGAACCAGAGATCCAGGACAGCTTCTCATCCTGCCCTTGAAGAAAAGACACAAGACCTGCTGGGAAAATATAGAGGACAATCAAGGAGACCGTTATCCAGGCTGAGATTCAGGGGTAATTCTGGAAATACCAATTTTTCCTAGTTTGATGAAATATTTTCCACAATCTTTAAGGCTCTAAAGAGTTAATGAAATATTTATTAAATGTTATGAGTTGAATGAATAAATGAAACATGCCTCAAAGGTGGAATTAAACTAGTGCACCCTAGACTCTCTCTCTCTAGTGATGATGGAGATGTCAATCCCACCCACTGACATCCCTCTCCCATAGTGTCCTCTTCTTCCAGGGCATCAACTCTCTCTGTCTGTCTGTCTATCTGTGTCTGTCTGTCTGTCTCTCTCTCTTCTTTTTTTACCCATCCCTCACTTCCCTCACCTTTGGCAACCATCAGCTTGTTCTTGCTATCTATGGGTCTGTTTGTTTGTTTTGTTCATTTACTTTGGGATTTTTAAAAATTCCAAATATAAGTGAAATACAGTTTTTGTCTTTGTCTGATTTATTTCACTTATTATAATGCCTTCTATAGCCTTCCATGTTCTTGCAAATGGCAAGATTTCATTCTTTTGTATGCCTGAGTAATATTCCATTGTATGTATGTGCCACATCTTCTTTATCCAATTGTCTATTGATGGACACCTAGGCCGCTTCCATATCTTTATTGTGTATAGTGCTGCGGTGAACATAGGGGTGCGTATATCTTTTTAAATGAGTGCTTTTTAAAAAATAAATTCGACTAAATATCTAGAGGTGCAATTTCTGGGTCATATGGCAGCTCTATTTTTAATTTTAACCTCCATACTGTTTTCCACAGCGGCTGCACCAATTTGCAATCCCACCAGCAGTGCACAAGGGTTCCCTTTTCTCTATATCCTTGCCAAACTGTTGTTTGTTGATTTTTGGATGATAACCATTCTGACAGGTGTGAGGTGTTATCTCATTGTGATTTTGATTTCACTTCCCTGATGATTAATGATGCTGAGTATCTTTTTGTATATCTATTGGCCATCTGTATATCCTCTCTAGCAAAATGTCTATTCAGGTTCTCCGTCAATGTTTTAATTGGATTTTGGGGGGGTGTTAAGTTGTGTAGTTTCTTATGTATTTTGGATATTAATTCTTTATTAGATGTACCATTTATGAATATCTTCTCTCATTTATTAGGTTGTCTTTTCATTTTGTTGAAATTTCCTTTGCTGTTCAAAAACTTTTTAGGTTGATGTAGTCCAGTTGTTCACTTTTCTTTTGTTGCCCTTGCCTGAGGAGACATATACAAAAAGATATTGCTAAGATTCATGTCAAACAGTTAACTGCCTATGTTTTCTTCTAGGAGTTTTATGGCTTCAAGTCTTACATTTAAGTCTTTATGCCATTTTAAGTCTATTTGGTAAATGGTGTAAGAACATTTTTTTGTGTGTATCTGTCCAGTTTTCCCAACGCTACTTATTGAAGAGACTGTCTTTACCCCAGTGTATGTCTTTGCCTCCTTTGTTATAGATTAATTGACCATATTAAATGAGGATTTATTTCTGGGCTTTCTATTCTATTCCATTGATTTATATATTAGTTTTTATGCCATACTGCTTTGATTATTGTAGCTTTGCAGTATACTTTGAAATCAGGGAGCATGATACCTCTCACTTTGTTCTTTCTCAAGATTTCTTTGGCTTTTTGGGATTTTTATGGTTCCATATAAATTTTAGGATTAGTTGTTCTAGTTCTGAGAAGGATGCCATTGGTATTTTAATTGGGATTGTAGAGATATATATGGCAACCCACAGCTAATATTATACTGAATAGTGAAAAGCTGAAAGCTTTCCCTTTAAGATCAGGAGCAAGACAAGGATTCCCACTATCATTACTTCTATTCAACATATTGTTGGAAGTCCTAGCCACAGCAATCAGATAAGAAAAAGCACCCAAATCAGAAAAGAAAAAGTAAAAATCTTTCTATTTGCAGATGTGATACTATATATAGAAAATTCTAATGACACCACCAAAAAATTATTAGAACTAATAAATGAACTTAGTAAAGTTGCAAGATATACAT
>NW_011888909.1:3497390-3516635 GCF_000151845.1 Pteropus vampyrus
ATACACACACACACACATGTATATGTGTGTGTGTGTGTGTGTGTGTGTGTGTGTGTGTATGGCCTTTGTTATGTTGAGATATGTTTTTTCTATACCCACTTTACTGAGTAAGAGTTTTTATCATACAAGGATGTTAAATTTTGTCAAATGCTTTTTTCTGCATCTGTTGAGATGGTATGATTAAAAAAATTTTGTTGACATGATGTATCACATTGACTGTCTTATAGATGTTGAACCATCCTTGTAGCCCTGGGATAAATCCTACTTGGTCATGGTATATACTCATTTTAATGTTTTGTTGAATGTGATGGTCTCTTTTGCCTCCAGATTCCTGGGTAGGTTTGGGCAGGCTTTCTGGACCAGTGAATAATGCTACCACAAGCAAGTGAATGCAAGCTACACAAGCAAGAAATCTAGGAAACATTCTCGACCCTTCTTTTCCCTCCCTGCCATATCCAATATGTTACTATTGATTTTACCTATTAACAGCACTTCTATCTGTCCACATCCTTATTTCTATTCTGCTGCCCTAGCCAAAGCTACTAATGTTTCTCTCCTGGATGATAGTAAGATCCTCCTGTTTTCTCTGTCTCCCCTCTCCTCACTGCTAATATGTTCCCTATACTTTATCTTTTTAATCCAAATCCTTTAGCAGCTTCTCATTTAGAACAAAGACCAGTTTTCTTAATGTGACCTACAGGCCCTGCTAGTGTGAACCCCACCTACCCCTCCAGCTTCCTTTCACACTACTCTCTTCTCTTCCATGCCTGAGTTCTAGCCACATGGCTGTTCTTTTAGTTTCTTGAATACCTATGTGTATCACATAAGTTTACATAAGCCCAAATTTAGTGGTTTAAAATAACAACAATCGATTTACTCACAATTATCGAGTTTGGCAGTTTGGGCTGGCATCAAGTGGCTGTTTCTTCTCTCTCTGTGACATTGGCTGGGATGTCTGTCCCCTCCTGGCCTAACTCATATGCCCGGGGCCTCAGCCAGGAAGACTAAAAAGGGCTGGACCTCCCTCCCTCTATGGTCTTTTACTCTCAGCTCCTTCAGAGCATGCCAGACTCAGCATTCTAAGTGAGATAAGCTGGAAGTCGCAAAGCCCCCTAAGACCTGGTCTTAGACAGTGCAATATATCACTTTTACTATATTCTCTTAATCAGTCCAAGTCATAAAACCAGCCCAGATCCAAGAGGCGGTAGAACAGATCCAACCTTTTGATGGGAGGAGCAAAAAAGTCACTTTGCAGAGGACCGTGGGAGGAATGTTGCTGCCATCTTTGAATTCAGTCCACTACATCATCTTTTCTCCCACACAAGGTCATTGCAGCTGTACTAACTGCCTCTGTGCTAGGTAGGGGCTCTTGTCCACTTTCTCCACTTCTTTAACTAAGTTAGCTTAGTCTAGCCCTTCAGATTTCACTTTAAGTGTCCCACTTTAGGGACGCTTTCTCTGAGCCTATTGGCCACATCCCTTTGTTGAATGCTGGTTTTTCTAGCACTGTGTTGCTTTCCTTCATGGAGATTAGCTTCCTTTCTGATGGTCTGTGATGATTTAATTAATAAAAATTAATTAATTTCAATTAGTAATGTGTTTCCCTTGCAAGATCATCAACTTCATGAGAGGAAGAATCCCCTTTGTTCACACTCCCCATTTCATTCCTATGCTGGAAAGTGGGCCCCGATTGGGTGTTTTCTGAATGAATAAGTTAATTAATACCTGTTCTTGGAGTCGTCACACCTCCTGATGACCTGTTGCCATTTAACCATGGCTTGTCTCACTTCCCTAACAGGGAATCACCAAGAGCAGTGCCATGGATGCCCTGCTCTGGGGACGGGACCCAGAGCTCATAATGTGCCTTCTCCTGGCCCATTTCAGCCCATATGGAGGGCTTGCTCCCTCCTCTGTGGAAGAGCCCTGGGCCCAGAGTGCTTTTCAGGGAGCTAGTTCCCTCTCTTCTTCCTCCTTGCCATCAGAGATGTGCCAGTCAGTCTTTCATTTAAACCTTTCTGTTGGTTTCCCTTTGGTATCATTTCTTCTAGTCTCTGTAAGACCTCACCATTTTGGCTGATAAACAGTGATGTGGAGAACAGATCCTTGGGATGCTTCCTTGGGATCAGCTGTACCTGGGACACACGTAGCTAGTCGTTACCTCTGCCAGAAGGATAAAGTGGATTGCTCCCTGTTTGGGAGCTCCCCTTTTGCTTTCATACCTCTCAGGTAGAGTCAGAGGTGAGGTGAATTCTTCTGGAATACCCCTGGCAGCTGCCTTAGCTAACATGTTGTTTTGTTTCAAAGACATTCGATCTGCTCTCTCGAATTTCTTCACTTCTACTATCTAGGCTCAGTCATTTGACCATGGACAGATTTCACATCAACTCATCACCACTTGGGACAGCACATGAGCTCTGCTGTGACCACTCCTGGCCAACTCAAAGCCCAGCCTTCTGGGACTTGAGAATTACCAGACTCACTGGCTCTTTCCACTTTCCTTTTCAGTGCCCTGCTGCTAGATCACTTGGTGCAGTAGGTGGCTAACCTGACACCCCTAACAATGACACTCCTGACCTTGAGGGTGTTGTTGGTACCACCTCTGATCCACTGAGCTTCCTTGGGCCATGTGCACACACCCTGTTCCCCTCACTCACCCAGCTACAATACAGGTCAGAAGTGCAGCAAGACACCCTGAGTGAGGTACAAGCTGTAGCTGAGGAAGAAAAGTTTGAGGGTACATGGCCACAGGTCAGCTTGGCCTGGATAGCAGGGGTCAGATTTTCAGTGCCCAGCAAGCAAGGGCTGGCCTGTTGTATGGCATGTGGCTAAGGCTGTAGTTCTGGCTCTTCCACTTACTGAGGGCATTATTAACAACCTACTCTAGGATCTCCAGTTTCCTCATCTGTGAGGATTTCATGAAACAGTTGATATTTGGTGGTTGGTGTTTGGTTGTAACTATTTGGCTGATCCTGGGATCTAGAACAGGCAGCTTGAGGCCATTCACGTCTGTGAGGGAAGGAGACTGCAGAAGTGGAAAATGGAGAAGGATAAGGCAGAGAGGATTTCCCTGAATCTGTTCCAGGGCTGGGGCTGACCCTCAGGGCCCAAGGGACTGAGCTCATTTGCCTCCCATGCTCACTGAGTGTTTGTGTGTGTTTCTTTTTCTTTCTCTCCCTCCCACCTTCCTCCTATTTCTTCTTTCCTTCTTTCCCTCCTTCATTTTTTAAAATCTTTGAATTATCTCTTCTGACTGATAGTTCCAGAGTAGTGTGCCGCTTAAGTATTGCAGTGATGTTATTTTCTGTCTCCCACAAGATATGCTGCTCATGATTGTTCATGCTTATGACCTTAAATCCAGTCTGGGTCACTAGAGGTGACAGGCTGAGGTGCAGACCTCACTAGGCAGGCACAAAATGGTAACAAGAATGTGCTCCAGATAGAGAGGATCTGTGACAATGTTACAGGCATCTGGGCTAGTGACCGACATGGTAATTCACTCTAGGTTTTCTGGGCCCAGCAGAGGTGTGTACCCACAAAATGCCAAATACTCTGAGAGACACTTGCCCTGTCACAGACTATACAGGAAGAGATGAGTGGCTCTGAGTTGATGCCCACTGAACTTGCTAGTTGATATCCGCACGTCAGAGGCCAGGACAGGAAACCAGGGTCTCTGCCACACAGGACAGATATGTTGCACTGCCTGCCTCCAAGCCTGGCACATACATTGCTCCCTGTTATTTAAGAGGCTAGGTCTGGGGTCTGACATAGAGTTCAACCTGGCTCCTCTTCCCTCTCACCTTCACTTCTAACAGCTAAGGCCACTTGAGTCCTCTTGTGAGCCTAGTGGCATTCTAGGCTTTGGAACAATACTGACCTTAGGTGAAGTGCTTACAGAGGATTGGCACTAAGTTGGCCTGACTATGGGTTCTGTTCCCACCTGGAGGCTCTGTCCTCATGACTGAGTTTCCGGCTTTCGCTGAGGCCCCTCACATATCTGCATCTGTGATCCCTGCTACATACCCAGCACTCACAGAGTGCTGCTTTGCTTTCATTAGTTCTCCTGAGCCTCCCCAGCCTGGAATCCAGCCCTGGAATTTCTTTCCCCCATCTCTCTATGGGTTTATTTATCTATCTATCAATTTATTTATTTTTGTCATAGCTTTGTTGTTCACATACCATATAATTCACCCAATCAAAGTATACAACTCAATGATTTTTAGTATTTTCAAAGAGTTGTGCAGGGATCACCACTATCAATTTTAGAACATTTTCATTCCCCTAAAAAGAAATGCCAAATCTATCTTCCTCCAACCCCACCTGCAGCCCTAGGCAACCATCAATTTACTTTCTGTGTCTACAGATTTCCTTGTTCTGGACATCTCATGTAAATAGAATTTTATAATACATGGTCCTATATAACTGGCCTCTTTCACTTAGCATAATGTTTTCAAGGTTCATCCACATTGTAGCATGTATCAATATTCTATTTATTGTTATTGCTAAATAATATTCCATTGTGTATGTACCACATTTATTTATCCATTCATCAGGTGATGAACATTTGCTTACTTCGAGGTCATGAAAACTTACCCTTATGTTTTCTTCTAGGAGTTCTATAGTTTTAGCTCTAACATTTAGGTCTTTGATCCATTTCAAGTTAATTTTTGTGTATGTTGTGAGGTAGAGGTTCAAATGTATTCTTCTGCATGTCATCCCAGCACAATGTGTTGAAAAGACTATTCTTTCCCCCACTGAACTGTCTTGGCACCCTTGTTAAAAGTTGACTCTTCAGATCAATTTGGGGAGTATTGCCATATCAACAATATTAAATTTTCTAATGCATAAACATGGGGTTCTGTCCATTCATTCCCTGAATCTTGAAACTACCAAATGCCATGTGATTGTGAAACTCTGTGTCTTTGTATATTACCCATCCCTAGAAATTAAGCCACCTTGCTTTACCCTGTAAGGCTTCTTGCCCCTATTCCCCATAGGCTTCTTGCCAAAATTTGCCTCTCTGACTTGGCTTCCTTCTAACTGGATCTGCTCCAACCAATGGGGGCACCTAGTTATTGATCCCAAGTCAAATTAGTCTGGACCATCCACTGTCCACCAATCTCTTAGCTCCCAGTCTTCTCCTTGAAGAAATGAGCAACGTGAGAGAGGATTCTTGGAGATGGGGAGAATTTTCCAGCTGAATCATTTCCCTGTGGTATAACTAGAGTTGAGAAACAGAAACAGAAGATTGTACACACATGAATTGTGCCACCAAATTTAATCAATGAAGTCCCAGGAGAAGTGTACAAATACTCAGAAGTGTCCCAGTATTCTTGAGGTGGGTGTTTCTGGGAGACTAAAGGTAGCTCACAAGTGCATTCTCATTTATGGAGAGTATAGAGGACCCTCACAGCAGAACAGTCTCACAGGTCCCCAAAACTTCTCTGTGTCTCCTTCCTTCTCTCTCCACCAGTACTAGGACATTCATTTTCACAAATTAGTCCTTCTGGACAATCAGAAATGTTTTGTTTGAAACCTATTGGATTTTATTAACCAATAATTTTAATTAAAAAAAAAAGAAAAAAAAAAGGAAATGTTTTGTTCTTCCTCCCTGGGACTTAGAGTAGTTAGATGGCCTAGCTCTCCTCTGGGAGCAGGGCCTTTGAGCCAGAATCTCTGCCACGCCTAGGCAGAGGATGGCAAGTGTAACTTCTTTGGGCTTTTGCATCTCTCGAAGGTACCTATCATTTCAGCCTTCCACCTGAATATTCCAACAAGTGACACCTGTGCATGATCATGTTGGGGCAGATGCTTCCAGAAGGCTGGGTATCTGTGCTTTCAAGACTCCAAAATAGAGCATATTAACAATGCAGAACTAGACCACTGTATACTTTGTGCTGATAGAAATAAAGCTAGTCTGTTTTTAGTTTGAATTTTCCAGTCTAGGTTTATAGGGCACAGCTTCAACCACATGGGAAAGAAAATCTTCATGTGCACTACTGAGAACTAAGAAAACCCATCTGTCAAGTGGAGCACCTCAGTTTTATGCGCCTCTCATACCCAGAGCTGGATTTTGATACCCTAAACTATTGTATCTATAAAAATACCTCATTTTAGTGAGGTGAGATTAGGCTCTGCTGCAGTAACAAGCCAACCCTGAAATCTCAGTGGCTTTGTATATTACGATGTATTTCTCACTCATGCTAAATCTCTTGAGCCATTGCCTTTGGGCCTCAGGGAAGGGCAGCGGCCTCTGGGAATTTCTCTGTCAAGCTAATGAAGTTCTTATACCTCCAGGTGTGGCTCTGCGGGGGCAGCATGGAGGTCTTGCCTTGTTCCCGGGTGGCCCATATTGAGCGGAAGAAGAAGCCATACAACAGCAACATTGGTTTCTACACCAAGAGGAATGCTCTCCGGGTGGCTGAGGTCTGGATGGATGATTACAAATCTCATGTGTACATAGCGTGGAACCTGCCTCTGGAGGTACTACCCACCAGCCCTCGCCATATCCCTAGTACGGTGATATCTTTAACAAGCTGATGGTTCCTCTCCATAAATATGCTAACACTTGCAAAATTATAAATGCATTTTGAGGAATTCACGGATTTCCAGGTTTTAGAATCCTTGCTGTACATGGGGACTATGACAATGGAAATTTTGAAATCCATTTTCAAAGATTAGAAGGTTCATATTGTGTTAATCCAAGTTTTATTATATTAACTGGATGCCCTTCTCCTGAACATACATTGTGACCAGAAGATTCTTGTGCAAAGGTTTTGGCACCAGACCTTGTCATCTGCTCTCACTGTGTGACATATGTCCCTACTGTATGCCGAATCCCTTGTTTACATGGCTCTTCAACTCTCCTCCATAGTCTGCCCAGAATATAGTCTAAGAAAATTCCTGTGTTACTGCAGCCCTTTGAATTCCAGCTCTGCCACTTACTAGTTATGAGATCTTGAATAAATCCATTTATATTGCATCTGTACCTTATGTTCCTCAGCTATAAAATGGGGATAAAAGCAAGTCCTCCTTCCTCAGGTGATTGTGAGAACTAAACCTGTAGTAGTAAATCTAAGTACACGTGACATACTTAGAGCAGTGCCTAGTACGGGATACGGAAATGTTGGTGAGCATTGTTTGTTTTCCACAGCACAGAGGGATCACCCAAACCCTCAGCCACAGTTGGGTTCATCTCCTCAGCCAGAGTTCCTGCAGGTGTCCAAGCCATGCCCTTGTGAGAGTGCCCTGGAATTGTCCCCACTGAGAAATGGCAGTCCCTGTGTTTCGGGAGGCTGGAGCTCAGAACAGCAGAAATGCAGTTGAATGTGTGCAAGTCTGTGGATAAAGAGGATAAAAGAATATATATTATTGTTGTTTCATGACAGTTATGGAAATAATGTTCTAAGCATTGAAAACCCCCTATGGCCCTGTAGCTGTTACACCATGAATGATTTCACATGTTATGCTATATAGATAGGCAACACTCGTTGAGCCCTTACTATGTCTTAGGAAGTAGGTAAGTTCCTTATTTGCAATATCTCATTTAGCACTCAACAACCTTACGACTCCGGAACCATCTGCTTCGGTTTCCTCATGTGATGTCAGTGGAGTAGGTGTTATTTTTCCTGTTTACAGATGAAGTGTTGTGGCCTAGAATGGTGGTGTTATTCAGAGTTGTAAGAACTCAGGGCTGCTGACTCTAACTTGGTGCTTTCTGCAGCAATACAAACAGCCTCTGGTCCCTAATGCCAGTGTACCCTACCACACTTTTCATGAATGACCTTTCTCATTAATCATGCACAGTAAATTAAAACAAAGAGTTAGTTTTTTTTTTTTTCCTCCCGCTACCCAAGATGCCTAAGGGAAAGAAGGCCAACGGGAAGAAGGTGGCCCCGGCCCCTGCTGTCATGAAGAAGCAGGAGGCCAAGAAGGTGGAAAATGCCCTATTTGAGAAAAGACTCAAGAATTCTGAGTCTTTTGGACAGGACATCCAGCCCAAGAGGGACCTCACCCTCTTTGTCAAATGGCCCCTCTACATTCAGCTGCAACTGCAAAAGGCTATTCTCTAAAAGCACCTGAAAGCACCTCCTGCAATTAACCAGTTCACCCAGGCCTTGGACCACCAAACAGCTACTCAGTTGCTCAAGATGGCTCACAAGTATAGACCAGAAACAAAGCAAGAGAAGAAGCGGAGATTGTTGGCTCAGGCTGAGAAAAAAGGAGCTGGCAAAGGGGTTGGCCCCACCAAAGGCCACCTGTCCTTCGAACAGGGGTTAATTCTGTCACCACTTTGGTGAAGAACAAAAAGGCTCAGCTGAGGACGTGGTTGCATAGTGTAGCAGTTAGCACATCTGCTTTACACGCAGAAGGTCCTGGGTTCATGCCCCAGGGGAGCCATGGTCCATGGTCTAGGCCATGCCACCCTGAACAAGCCCAATGTCTAATCTTGGAAGCTAAGCAGGGGCGGGCCTGATTAGTACTTGGATGAGACACCACCTAGGAAGACCAAGTGCTGTAGGCATAAAAAAAAAAGGCTCAGCTGATAGTGATTGCACATGACGTGGTTCCCATTGAGCTGGTTGTCTTCCTGCCTGCCCTGTGCCATAAGATGGGGGTTCCCTACTGCATTATCAAGGGGAAAGGCCAGGCTGAGGCGTCTGGTCTCCAGGAATACCTGCACCACTGTCACCTTCACACAAGTTAACTCAGAAGGCAAAGGAGCACTGGCTAAGCCAGGAGAAGCTGTCTGGAGCAATTACAATGACAATTACAATGACAGATTTGATGAGATCTGCTGTCATTGGGGAGGCAACACCCTGAGCCCAAAACCGGTAACTCATAATGCCAAGCTGGAAAAGGCAAAGGCTAAAGAACTGGCCACCAAACTAGGCTGAGTACTCTGTCAAGCTTTCTGCACATAAAAGTAATAAAAATCTTTCAACCAAAAAAGAAAAACAAAATAAAAATTTAAAAAAAGGTTATATATTGCTGTCCAGGTTTGCCTTTGAAATGTAATGTTTGACATTTAAAAGGATTTTCCTTTGAAATCACTATTTGGCTTAATGAAATAACTTGAACTCTTTTCTTGATCCCCCAAGATGCTGCTGGCTGCCTGCCTCTACGGAGAGAGCATCCTGGCTCTGCTAGCTCATGGCCATCCTGTGGCTGAGTCGGTGGAGTCATATTTCAGCTACTTTATTTCCCCTTGTCAGCACACAGCAGCCCATTATAGGTTCACTTTTATAAAAGCAGAGTGAATTATTCATTAGAACATCATTACAAGCTTTGCAATGGAAAATTATTTTCACTTCTGCATAAACGAACTTCACAAAGAGCCAAAAAGGGGGAAATTACACATGTGTAGAAAAGAAAGACAAGAGGTGGTTTATAGGCATCTATTTTCTTGTCTTAATTAAATAATTACTCTAATAATTAGCTCGGATAGTCACTGAGGAAATGTGGAGGAGATGGAGCTGAGAACGTAGGTTGTCACACCAGTGTGTTCCAGGATCCCTTTTGCATGGCAATAATAAGGGCAGCTAACAATAGAGACTGTGTGATGCACTCAGAGGACAGCAGTATCTAGCTTGGGGATAGATAATATAGTAGATCCCCTTAATCCAACCTTCTGAGCAAGCATGCACAGAAATTAAGTTTTCTCTCTGATGGTTTTCCCAAGGGCGACAGACACCACCTGTCCTCTTCAGCCAGAGGTCCCCAGTCGCTAATGTCCTTTGCTTCTATTTTCAGAACCCAGGAATTGACATAGGTGATGTCTCCGAAAGAAGAGCCTTAAGGAAAAGTTTAAAGTGTAAGAATTTCCAGTGGTACCTGGACCACGTTTACCCTGAAATGAGAAGATATAATAACACCGTTGCATATGGGGAGGTAATTAAGACTACACATGCTCTCAGCTTGGATGGCTGTGCAGTAGGTTGTGGATCACTTTGATGGGGTAAAATAAGGAACAGAGTCATTCATCATTCCTTCATTCATTCCTTCATTTATTTACTCGTTTCATAAGTGGTTTTAGA
This sequence comes from Pteropus vampyrus, assembly GCF_000151845.1. NCBI lineage: Eukaryota > Metazoa > Chordata > Mammalia > Chiroptera > Pteropodidae > Pteropus > Pteropus vampyrus. The sequence continues at coordinate 3,507,425 of NW_011888909.1, forward strand.
TGATGTGGTCCCTGAGAGAGAAGCTCTCACCAGCTGGTATAGGGGACAAATATCATGTTACAATGGGGCGTAGGCCACCTTTTTCCTGGGGTGTGGAAAGGATAATGTGTTCGTTTGGGACATTTTGATTTTGAAGTCCACTGGGACCCATAAGTGTGACACTGAGTAGGAAGTTAGATATAAAGAGGTGGAAACTAGAACTTTCCATCGCTCAGTGCTGTGGGCAGAGCCACTTACCACCAAAGAAGGGTGCAGATGCTTCTTGGATTTTCTGTGATGTGATAATATCACCTTTCTAAACATTAAAACAATAGACTTTTAATAAAATGCTATAAATATGCAAAATATGAAAATAATAATAATAGCGATGGACACTTACTGAGTGCTTTTGATATTCCACACACTATTCTAAGAGCTTTTCGATAAGAGAGCTGAGGCCTCGAGAAATTAAATAAATTACCTAAGGTCTCACAGCCTATAAGTCATGAAGCCAGGATTGAACAAAGGCATTCCGATTCCTTAGATAATATGTACATTTTGATGTATGGTCTTCTTTATTGTGTGTGTGTGTGTGTGTGTGTAATTAAAAAGATACATATATATTTTATATACACAAATATATTCTTTTTATATACACATATCTATATCTCTAGATCTACATATGTAGAGATATATAGATATATAGTTATCTAGATCTAGATAATTGATACATTACTGAAACCATGTTGTCCATATGTCTAATAACTTAAAATGTTACTCAGTAATATACAGAGAATATTTTCTTATGTCATTAAACATTTTTCAGCAACATTATTAATGGTCACATATGATGATACCTTTTGTGTATGCTTTGTTTTGATTGAAAACATAGACATTTATGTTGTTTCCATTTTTAAAATACCATAAGCACCACTGCTGAGAACGTGCTTGTATATAAGCCTTGTTCCTTCCTTCCTATATGTGTTCGGATGAGGAGTCAGTGGCATAGAGTCAGGCCAGGGCGTAGGGAGCCGAGTGGATGCTCTGGACCTGGAAGAGACATCCCATTAGCTAGGCATTTGGGTTTCTTCCAGGGCTGCCTGCAGCAATCTGTGACAACCAGGCTGAAGCTAGGAAGGCTCTCTTTGACTTAGAGTATTTATTTTTTCTACAACTGCGAATTTTCTTACTTTATGCCTGATGCCTTTTATAGAAAGTAAATAAGCCCCAGGTTAAACCATCAGGGTTTAGGGAGGTGCCCCCTCCTAAGCTGGAATCTGGAATAGGAAGCTTGTTTCTTGCAGGGGCAGTCTGTATAGTAGTTAGGGAAATGTGAAGACTCTTGAGCCACCCAGAGTGGCTCTTCTCGGCTCCTATTCCCACACTAAAATGGGGGAAGGAAATTGCTTACTGCATAGGATTGTTGGGAAGAGACAATGAGCTGCAATGTGTAGAGATCTTAGAACAATACCTGGCATGCAGCAGTAACTATTAATAGGTCCAAACTGCTTTGTCTTTTCTTCTTCAAAATAAAAGCATGGTTTGGGGTTTTTTGTTTGGTTGGGGTTTTTTGTTGTTATTGTTTTTGTTGTCAAAATATGATCAAATATGAAGGAAGCATTGAAAAATGATAGGCAGAGTTTGGATTATTTGTAAGACAATTGGATAAATTACCTACCTCTTTGGAAAAGAAACAATTTAGATTCTTATAGCTCACAAAGTGTATTTAGATGAGCTATAGCAGTAAATGAAAGAAAAGAAACCATAATAGAACCATACAGAAATAGATATGAATCTGATCTCTGAAAGGGGAAAGGCTTTCTAAGAATGAAAGCTGTGGAAGAAAATACAAAGGAAAAGGATACTAGATCTGAGCTCATAAATATTAAAGTAACCTATATATCAACTGAATGGAGAAATAATATGCCAAACTGGAAATACGTATGCCATAAATATTGTAGATGAATCGATAATACCATTAATACATAATGAGCCCTGCAAATTGTTTTTTAGAAATTAATCTACATTAAAAAGTTAAAAATTCCAAAAGAAAAGATAAGATACAGAAGAAAATACAAATAGTTGAAAAACACATGAAAAATTTTAATTTATTTCATAATCAAAGAAATTAAAACTAATTTAAAAATACATTGAGATAGCTTTTTTCCTACTGCCAAATGAACAAATATTCATTTTTGGAATATATGTTGGTATTTTGCCAGCAAGGTCTTGGTAATATGAAAACCCACATATCCTCTGGTAAGAGCACAAATTGAAATAAGCTTTTAAAAAAGCAATTTGAACCACATGTATTAAAAGACTTAATGATAGTCATTTCACTCTTATCCTAAGCAAATAATCTGAAATGAGATTTGAGAGTAAAATTTTTCATCTCAGTGACTTTTTGTTTTGGATCAAAATTTTGAATCTAACTTCAAGATTAGTTAAATACACTATATTAACGGTTTGAAATATTTTGCAGCCATTTCAAAAGCTGTGTACAAAAGTTTAATGACATGAGGAAACATTGATAATATAATTCTTAAAAGGAAAGGTCAAGATTGTAAATTGGATTAGCTACTATTTTAGAATGGAAGCAAGTGAAAGAATAGCATTGAGAAATGGACGTGATAGTTTTAGTTACCTCTGGATATAGCAGACAGATAGTTTTTGTGTAGGTACTTTGTCTAGTTTCCCAATTATCACTAGTGTTTATGTGATATTATAATTAGAAGAAAAAGTAGTATTAACAAAGAAAGAATAAAAATAGAAAGATGCTAGAAGATGGCCAGGGCACAGTTCCACAGGCTGTGCACTGCACAACTCCATGGCCTGCCATTCACATGAAGCACGGTGGAAATGATATCTCTGGAGCTGAACAGTGGGTGGCCTTGTAGGTAACATAGAGCTCATAGTCTGATTTTTTTGCGGGGAGGGCGTCTTGTTTTTGCAAAGTTTTCTATCTCTTTAAAGTAATAAATTTAATGCATACATTCTGTAGAAAATATAAAGGTGAAACCAAAACTTACTCCAATTCACAATTCCCAGATATGATCATTGTATTAACATTTTAGGCATTCCCTATTACTCCTTTGTTTACTGAGCTCATCATGTACTGAAATATATGTCAGAAAGACAATAGCATTAAATGAAAGAAATCTGATCAAATTCAGTTTGGTAACAAAAGCTACCATTATTTAGACAATTCTATTTTTTTTTTTTTTTTGATCACTAGAATGCTTTTGTTGTTGCTGTTATGGTGACATGGGTTAATGAAACCAAGTTTCAAGTATACAATTCAACAATAAGTCATATATATATTGCATTGTATGTTCACCACCCATAGTTAGGTTTCTGTCTGTCACCACGTATTTGATCCCTTTTACCCCAGCTACCACCTTCCTTCCCCGCTACCCTCTGGTAACCACTAGTCTATAGTCCAAGTCCATGAGTCTCTCTTTGTTTGTCATGTTTGTTTGTTGCTTTTAGGTTCATATCCCATGTATAAATGATATCATGTAGTTTTCAACTTTTTCTACCTGGCTTATTTCGCTTAGCATGATTATCTCACAGTCCACCCATGTTGTCGCAAGTGGCAGTATTTCATCTCTTCTTATAGCTGAGAAATATTCCATAGTATATATGTACCACAGCTTCTTTATCCAATCATCTCTTGTATGGAGAACTCTACTTTTAACACTCACTCCTGCTGGTTCTTTTCCCCAGAACCAGACCCCTGAGCAGTGGGAAAAGAAGGCAAAATGAATTCATACTATACATGCAGTTTGCATCCTTCATTTTCATGTACAATTCTGCTTGAGAGTCTTTCCCAGGCCAATTACTATTTCTGAGTTTTATGCTCCTTGTTCTTTTCTATTTTTTTTTCACTTAGCTTATTTTTTGGCTTTCTAGTCGTTCAAATTGTATACGTCTTGCTCTTGATAACGTTATGGTAACCTCTAAAAACAAAAACAATAACGCAACAAAACAAAACAATTTCTGAGCCCCAAAATGAAAGGTCAAGTGGTGTGTAATACAAAAACTTTAACACACTTTCTCCTGATCTCTTCATCAACTTTTCAGTCTTCGTTAATATTATCTGGGATTTTAGACCCAAACATTATTATACCTTTCTTAAGAATAACTTTGTCAGTTTGATGACAGAATTTACCAGTATTCAGACAATTGTATATTAATGCTCACTCCTACTAGTTTTTGTCACCACACCAGAACCCAGTACAGTGAGGAAGGAAGACAAATACCTCTGAGCAGTTGTCAGCTCCAGCGTTTCTGCTTCTCTCTACATCCAGTATCAGTGCCCAGGCCCATTGAGATAATAAGTCACTTTTCCTTGATTTTTAAAGTCTTATTAATCTCTATTAGCTGGAACATCTTACAATAATTTTTTAAAAGATATGTGTATGCTTTATGTTCTGACTCTTAAATATATGAAATACTGCCTTCCTACATGCAAAAGCACTTCAGGGTGCACAAAAACATTGGGCCACTAATACTTTAGCCCAGAATGTTATGGAATCACCTCCCCTTAGTCTCTGAACCCCTCAGATGGTGTAAAAACATCTCCTCACTGCTCGGGCATAATTCAGCCGTTGTACTAGCTCTTCTTGTGTCTTTCCCCCAGACCATAGACTGCTTCAGGGCAGGGACTATTTTTTTAATCTTTGTATTTGTTAAACTTAGTACAATACCAGGCTCTTACTAGGCTCTCAATAAATATGTGTTAAGTTCCTGAATGATAGATTCAATTGCATAAACATTAGAAATAAAATTTAAAAGCCTAGCATTTTGAAATCATGACATGGAATGTGCTATAAAGTCATTACTCTCCTTAATATAGAAAGAGCTCTTGCAAACCTATAAGAAAGCCACTTGAGATCTCAGTGGGGAAATAAACTGATAATTCTCAAAAATGGAAATAATTACTAAACATAAAATATTTTAATTTACTATTAATTATAAATTTATAAAATAAAGATCTTTTCATTTACCTCCCCAAACAATATTTTAAATTATTTTAATCATCTATAATTTTTATTTTATATTTATTTTAAAAGCTTTGTTAGACTTCATTAGCTACATTTTTATCATATTGCTCTTGTGTATATACAAAAAGGAAAATATAAGCAAAGTACACAGGTAAAGGGAGTCCTTACAAAAATCTAACTCTCTGAATTACTTTTTGACTTAGGAATTGTCTGGGTTTTTCTATATAATCTGTCCTTTGCAGCACTGAAAGCATTGGCAACAAGCATTCCCTTAAAGCATCTATAAAAGAACTATGGTTATGGTGTTAGGCTCCTATGCCAGCTTTGCAATTCCATAGAGATAGCTGGCTTTGGACCATTTTGGGGAATGTTAGGCAACATAGCTGATTCATCACTTCTCTCTAATGCCTCTATAAACTTTTGGTACTTTGTGTTTAAAGGAATGCTCTACCATTGAATTTTTTCCCTATCTGGTGTTTAATTGACATATAACATTGTACATGTTTGAGGTGTACAAGGTGTTGATTTGATACACTTATATATTGCAAAATGATTACCACTGTAGTGTTAGTTAACACCTCTATCACCTCACATAATTACCATTTCTTTTTGTGGTGAGAACATTTAAGATCTACTCACTTAGCAACTTTCCAGTATATAATATAATATTATTAGCTATCATCATCGTGCCCCACAATAGATACTCAGAATTTATTCGTCTTATTACTGGAAGTTTGTGCCCTTTAACCAATACAGTATTTTTAGATGGTGAACCTCAGAACTGATAGATATTTACGTACCCTGTAAATCAAATATAAACTACTTTAAAGCATCCAGAAAGCAGCTGGGCAGCTTTAATACTGAACTCCTTGATACTGTAATCCTAGTTCTATGATTTAATTCAAGAAAATCTTAAATGTGAACAAAACTGTATACATCTTAAAGTTGTTTATCTTAGTAAAAACTAAACAACACTAAATTGCCCAAAAATTGCGAAAAAATTAACTGATTGTGTGACAGGATTGTGGACAATCGTTACTTTCTTCTGTATTTTCCAAACTATTTCGATGAGATGGTGTTATTTTTATAGGCTCTAAAACAAAGTCATTAAAAATTTACTCAGTTGTCTGAACCTAGACTCAATTTTGGTGCACAAAAACAGAGTGCCCCTTGCCCCTCATCTTGATGTATCCCTGGTTAGTTTGGTTTCCATGCAGAATATAATCCGGAGGGGACCATGAATATATGGGAAGGACCACCATTGCCATTTTCCCACTGGTTGAGGCTGCAGGGTGGTGGGCAGGATGGACACCAATATAGAATAAGAGTGCACCTGGAGGTCTGAATTAGGTAAGTTCTTACAAGCTCCCAAAAAGACATGCCTAGGTCCTGGGGTTTTGTCTGAGGGACTTTTGTATATTCTTCCACAGGTGCAGTCCAAACACCTAGAATGGTGCCTGGCACAGTGTAGGCTTTCAGTAAATGCTTTTTGAATATATAAATGTTGCTAGAGCTTTCATGATGGCAAGGCTTTTGTGTGCTTTTTTGATTACTGTTCTTCATGCCTCTATGCCAGTAATGAGCTGAGAAGCTGAACTATGATTGCCAGGGTTATTAAAATCAATATTGGTGCCGAAGCTTACTTTGGATAACCAATGCGTGACTAGTGTTCCTATGTCCAAAAGCTTCTCAAGATCCTTTTTTATGTTGGTGATAGGGGAGATGTGTCTGTGGGTGTCACAGGCAGAGGATTGGTGCCCCCAGCATCCAATGAAGGACTCTGTCTTTCCTGCTAAAGTGATCACCTCACAGACTCAAGCTTTGGTCATTATGTGGGCCACCCCATGGCCTTCCCATCGAGAGACTGGGACCAAGACATGGTGGGCCAGTGGTTGAGCAGCAGCTCCACCAAACGATCTCTGATGGGCGATGTTTTGCCTATTCCTGCAGCTTCGCAACAACAAGGCAAAGGATGTCTGCTTGGACCAGGGGCCGCTGGAGAACCACACAGCAATATTATACCCATGCCATGGCTGGGGACCCCAGGTAGGAGCCCATCTCTAACCAGGAAAAGAGTAAATTCACTGGCCTTAGGGGATTTGTGGGACTTCCAGTAACTTCTGTTGTTCTTTACTTTGGTAGTCGTTACCTGTTCTGAGAGGGCGGGGCTTTCTAGTTGTTATTTTATGAGTTAAGGAAAATGAGCAGTTGCATCAGCACAGATATTAAGAGGATAGATGGGCATGTGTCATACTGAAAGAAAAATGCTGATAGGCAAGTATGTATCACATGTGCATATGTTGTATTTATAACCAAATACACCTACTTACAACTTCAAAGAAAGAACAGATTCCCTCATACAAGCCTGATTGACATGTCCACCCTGAAAAGCCATCATCAGTAAGTATGATGCAGTCTGAAAGCACTGGTACAAGAGCCAAGCGCCAACTGGGAAGGAGGAAGGCGCTTGCAGTATACGTCAGAGAACACAGGTGTTCCCTGGTCTTTCAGAAGAATGCATTAGATAACTCAAAAAGGGCACAATGATCAACCAACAAAGTGAAAACAGAGTCTGAGAAATGAATTTCATTTGACAACTTTGTGCTAGCCAACGGTGTGTGTGTGTGCACAGAGTTTAGCAAAAATTCTCTTAGATTGGGAATAAACACATCCAAAAATGTCATTTTAAAAAATTTATAAAAATTTAAAACATATTTATGTCAACCAGTAGTAATAAAAAGCAAGCTACAAATTCCGAAAACTATTATTCAATCTTAGAGGAACGCTAGACAGTTGGTTCAAAGCCAGACTCACAGATTCTCTCTCCTGTGAAGGGAAGACACTGGACAAAATTCCCTGTACACTCCCATTGTCTCTCTCTATCTCAGGTCCTATAAACACACATGTTCACGTGCAAATTCACATTCATACACACATACTCACACATGCATTCATAAAGGCTCATGGCTTTTCTCTGCGTATAGCACTTTGCTTTCTCATTAAGCCATTACCTGGAGAGAGAAGAGTTATGTTCCCTCTACTATTACTGTGAGTAGTTCCTGTAGCCTGGAATCTCAGCCTCCCTTCAATGTTATGGGTCCTCTGAAGGTGGATGAGAAATGTCAGACAGGTCGAATCCTGAATCCTTTGATGCTTGTAGCCACTCCGAGAAGTAGCAGGCAGCATGAGGAAACTGAGGCTCAGAGGGGCAAGTGCCTGTTAGCAAAGCAGACTAGAACTCAGGCCCTCTAGCACAACCAAAGGGTTTTTCATTCAAGATTATTCACTGAGCCCTAGCACCATTCACAATTGGCTAAAAGTGCCCAGGGGGAGCAGGAGAATGACTGGGAAGCTTAGACCAGCTCCTTCCCATTGGGCAATGGGGCATTAGCATCGAAGGCAATATGTATTAAAGAATCCAGGGATTGTCTTAATCCATTCAGTTACTCATTATCTCAACAAATATGTTTTGATCACCTACTACAGATGCTAGTCATAATTACATAAGACAGTTGGTAAGATATAATTCCTGCTCTCAAGTGGTTTACACTTGAGGAGCAGAGACAAGTAAAGAGGCAGGAAACCTACAGCACAGTAAGTGTGTAAAGAGCAAGACAGCCCAGGGTGCGGGGTGCTAGGAACCAGAGGAGTCCCTGTTTGGCAGCAGCTTAGAATGCAGGAGCGAAGTAAGTGCTGAGAGGTAAGATTGAAGACAGATGAAGAGGCAGATCCCAATGGCCTCATAAGGCATGCTCCAAGGCACTGGTGCTCACACTTCAGCGTGCAGCAGAATCACCTTGAAGGCTTGTGAAAGTACTAACTGCTGGGCCCCATCCCAGAGTTTCTGAGCTAGGAGGTAGGGGTAGGGCCTGAGATTTTGCATTTCTAACAAGTTCCTAGATGATGCCAATGATGCTGGGATTTTGCATTTCTAACAAGTTCCTAGATGATGCCAATGATGCTGGGACTTGACCATGAGGGCAATGAGGAGCCACTGAAGGGTCTGCCTGGGGTAATGATATGTTTACACAGAGAGCCCCGGAGAAGTTCAGAGAGGGATGGATGCTGTGGAGACATCCTGGCCTTCGGCCTCTTCTTACTGCAGTTTTCCCCTCCCCAACTCTGAGGAGTGAAGTACCTTGAAGTAACTGGAGAAGTGGGTGTAGGGAGCTGAGATCTGCATGGAATGGTTAAGCCAGCCGTTTAAGAGGCTGCACCTTGGGATA
>NW_011888909.1:3517110-3519703 GCF_000151845.1 Pteropus vampyrus
TCTAATGCCCTATGATGTGCAAAGCTCCAAACATAGTCTAGGACAGACCCCTGTGAACTTGACCTTCCTCACCCTTCTGTCTAGAGTCTTTACTCTTATTGTATCCTCCCCTCAGGGTCCTAAATTGATCCAGCAGGAATGTCCAGGTGACGCATCTCTCAGACAACAAGGTCAAGATTTATCGAGAGTTTTCACCCTGATGATGGCTACTTGTTTACTCCCTGCCCAGACAGGAGCCAGGCACCAAGTTCCCCTGTCCTGCTAGGAGCTTGGCAGCGTTCACAGCCCAGGACCCAGGCCTTTGCTGGAAATAACTGGAATTTATGTTTCAGCACTTCCGGCTGCATGAGAACTTTCCCAAATGCATTCCCCTGCCACATAGCTGATTACGGAGTGGCAGACCAAATTAGGCAGTTCATTGCTCCCTCCAGTTCTAGGACACATACCTATAAGTCAGCCATGGTTGTCTTCCATCGGCTGAATTTTTAAACATAAATCTAATGTTGTTTTTTGTTCTACCACATGTTCAGAATTAGAGTGCACTCTTGGTACTGCTTTCCAGCTGCCAGGTGGCCCCTCCCCTCGCTCATCAAGATTTCTTCTCTTCCTCCTAAACCACTCCCTCTATGCTAGGCGTCATTCCCCACCACTCACCATCCTTGGCATCTTTTTAAATTGCTTCATAAAGTGCTGTGGGCTGCCAGGGACTGGATTGAGGCTCCTGTAACAAGGCAACTCCCAGAAGAAGGAATTGGTGTTCCACAGACATTGTTAGCTTAATTAATGGACTCGGTTGTAATTTATTATCAAACAGCAATTAAACGGAGATAAAATAGGCACTGAGGAGGGTGATTTCCTGTCTTGCAACATGTGTTTGTCAACAAGATGGAAATGGTTTCATCAGAGAGCTTGCTCGCTTGCAAGTGTCTGTCTGTGAGCTCATGACCAGCCTTGGTTTTTTCTGGTCTCTAATTTGGATTAGACAAACATCTGTTTCCTTTTTCAGCCTGAATTTTATTTAAAAATAGTATGTCAAGGACTCAGCAGCAGCCTTCAGTGTCAGTTTGACCCCATTTAGAGCAAGGTCTTGTCTAAGGAGCCACAGCTTTCCACCCCACTTCAGGCCATTGCCATCTTGGGCCTAGGTCTGGTGAGTTCTCAAGCTGGAGCAGCCAGGGTCGCCCCACAGGGGTATTGGGAATGGCCTCCTCTGCCAGCCCTCTCCTGCCTTCTCTCTCAGCCCACCCCATCAATCCTTCTCAGCCTCTGCTTCTGATTTCCCTTAATGGCAAAGGTCAAGAAGAGACAAAGGGGTGGGCAGCGCTGCCCCTGGAGACTCAGGGGCATGGAGCATCTTCCTTACCCCTTAACCCTTCCAGTGGCTCTCAGGCTGCTTTAAATCTCCGCACCTGAGCTGTTGCCCGAGGGCTCCATGTTTGCTGGACTGTGGCTCAGAGGTGTGGCTGGGCTGATGATGACAGACACATTTCTGATTTTAGTAACACGTATAATTCAATCAGGCAGACAGTGACTGCCCCTTTACTGATGAGAAAATTGAGATTCAGGTAGTGCTGTCCCACTTTTCAACCTAAAGTCCTGTGACTCTTAATCTTGGACACGCTGCTGTGCCATCTGGGGAGCATGTCTCATATTTTTGAGCCCCCAAATGTTCTCTAGCCCACAGCATGCCATTGGCAGAAAGACTTGAGCAAGTGTAGGGCCAATGATAAGCAAGCAAAAAGTCAGAGCAAAGTACAGAGGCGGTGTGGGGCATACACCATGTTTGGGGGAAAATAAGGCAGTTGGCCATGGCAAGTGGTCCAGGTTGGTCAGCAAGGACAGAGTACTGAGAGCTCCCAGGCTCCCCACCCAGAATCTTAAGTGTGGTCAATGGGACTGCTAGCTACCAGGGACCCATTGAAAATGCTGATCCCTGAGTTGGAGAAGTGAGGGCAGACTTCTCATGTCAGGAAAACCCACTACATACACAGAGAGACAAGGAAAAGCAGGAGAGAAACACCGGTGCTGTTTTACGCATCTGAAGTGAGACACCGCGGAGGTGCTGTACTATTCATTTCCATTTCCTGTGTCTTATGCAATACTTTAAAACCTTCCCCCTGCATTCCAGTGAGCTGGTCATAAATTCATTTCGCCATGTTGCAGATAACAGGAATATTAAGAGCCTTTTTTTGTTCCTCTGACTCATCTTCTCTAAAAATATTCAAAATGTTTCTGATTGTATTACTTTGGGCTTCTTGGTCACTGATTCCTGGGCCTCTGTGGAAGGCGGAATTACTGCCTTACTGCGTCCTGAGACCTTCCAGAGGCTTTCGGGGCCTTGAGCCTCTTTCTCGGCTATCTGCTTTGCTTCCCTTTTCTATTTCCAAGGTCCAGTTCTCTCTTTCTAATTACCTCTAACAAGAGGCTCTCAAAATCCACATAGAGGGAGCTGGAATGCTTGATTTTCTAGTCTACATACAGAAGTAAATGCACACGTCATTGATCTTGCTCAAGGAGGACTCCAGGTTAAGGAGGAATTACTGTACTACTTTCTTCTTGTTAGAATGATCTATTCTTTCCAGAAAATTAGAAT
>NW_011888909.1:3520783-3524886 GCF_000151845.1 Pteropus vampyrus
TAGACTGCCTGATACTGCTCCCAAGAGACTAGGTTCATGTCTGTGAAATTTCTGCAGGGCCTGAGTCTGTGGCCCCTCCATGGAGACTGAAGTGTCAACCAGCCAAATCTTGAAGGTGAATCCCAAGAAGCTGAAAATCCTTTCTGCAACTTCCTGAGAGAAAGTTGTGAATTTATCTCAATAGAAACATAGAAATTGACTGAACTGCCAGCCCAGATTTGGTCCTCTGAGAACCACAATTTCTAGCTCACTCAGCATGTCTTACAAGGATGAAGACCCCAAATCCCAAGGAAGTATTCTCTCCAACTGAGGAGGCTGGGGCACATGGTGGGCAATCTACAAATGTTTAATGTTGAATGAAGAGTCACAAATGGTATATTAGCTGCTAGTGAGGAAGAGCTTGGATTTTGGGCCAGGCCAGTATTATGGCTGTGCGGTCAGCTTTGGGCGGCCATGGCCTGGCATAAGCTCCAGGATAAGCTCCCGAGCTCAGGTGGGTGGGTGGAGATGGCAGTGTGAAAGGAACTAGTCTAGTTGGAGAGATCCACAAAATGAGGAGGGAGAAGCCCCTGTGCCAGTGGGAGTTTTAGATTCTAGAATAGAAAAAAATATATAGTCTCTTCAGTGGAAAGTATAAAAGCAGAAATGTCTCTACATTTTTAGTATCATTGTCATTGGTTAAATAATGTTATACGAATAAACATGGCCTGGAATAAAATGGCTATTTGGTGAGGCTGGACACCTAGACCCGAATCTCAGGGGCTGGTTCCATTTCAGAGCATCTTCACATGAATGTCATACCAAGGTCTATGTCTAGCTCCTCTGTTAAGGCTCTGAATTCCTGGGTGGTTGAGGTTGATCAAGTAGATGGTTTGCCCGAGACTCATCAGGGAACATGCCAAGAGCAGAAAACAGGCTGAGGTCTTCTCCCCCCACTGCAGAGGTATAAAGGAGAGGTGCAAGTCAGAGATGAGAGGCCATGAGAGCTAAGGACCTGGGGGCATCAGAGGAACACAGGGTGGCATTGGGGATACAGAGCTAAGTACCAACAGTCTAATGCAAGCCCTCAGCCTTCCAGTAATCTGGCCCATTCCTGGAAAGGGCATTTGGGATCTGGATCAAACCAGGGAAGTGAAGTGAGGGAGGGAAGGAGAAGGGCAGGAGCACAGCAAGGGGCAGACCCCAGCCTTCCCTGAGTCAGGGATCCAACACAAGAAACCATGGACCCAGCCCAAGAGAGCCCTGGATACTGGATAGCTGCCTGCAGTTACTCAGCTGCTCAGTAGTACTGTTGAAGTGCTTGGGATAGCAACACCTGGGAGGACAAATAGCTCTGGGAGAGAACAGGAAGCCTAGAGTGGCTGAATGCTGGGAAGGAGCTAGGGCCAGAAAATGCTGGCCACGTACGGCAACATGGGAAGCTATAGGGAAGAAGAGAAGTCTTTGGAAGCAGAAGCAAGGCCCTGTCCTCTACTGTTTCACAAGGCAGGGAAATAAGAATGATAGGGTTTATTATATACCAAGTCCTCTCACTCATTTATTTAACTCCATAACTAGCCTATGAGGCAAATCCTAAAATTATCCCCATTTTGAAGATGAGGAAGCAGAGCTCCATAGGTTAAAGTAACTGTCTCGAGGTCATAAAACCATTAGTGGCAGAGCTTGGATTTCTTCAGCAGGCTTTAGAGTCCAGGTCCTTAACCATAAAATATATTCTGCCTCTTTGATGACACAGCACAACACCAAGGATGCTATATTAAATTGGCAAAGTGAGAAAGTGAGACAGATTTAACTAATATTGTGCTAAAAAGGGAGCAAAGCGTTTGCCAGCACTTCTGTGCTGTGCAGGGATATAATCTTACCTTCCTATTTCTCACACAGAGACAAGGAAGAAATGCATCTGTTTGTTGAAAAATAGAGTCTGTCTTACTGAGAAAAATAGAGTCTTCGCTCCTCTAATCAATTTGCTCCTCTAACAGTCAGGGTGAGCTTGGAAGGCAGGCTTAGGAATTTGTTCCTAATCCCTAGGAAGTTGGAATCAGCTCAACTGCTCACCATTCCCTCTCCCACTTGCACTTCTGGCCTTCATGCTGGTGCTCTCACACTTAGGACCCCTCTCCAAGAGGCTCTAGCTGTCTCCCTAAAGCTATGTGGGCTGGACTCTGCCACCCCCACCTCCAATGGCACTGCCCCTGATCTACCCACCCACTCCTGCACCTATCTCTGCAAGGAAATTGACCAAAGGTTTTATGGCACAAATATGTCTCCTCACTCATTTAAGTAGAAAATGAGTTTTCTGAAAACATAATGCTTTAATCCAGCGTGATGAGTCATTAGTGACAGACAGAAGGGAGAAGACTGAGGAGGGAGGCCCTTGGGACCATCCCACCTCCAGGAACTGGCTCTGCAAAAACAAAACAAAACAAAAAACAAACAAACAAAACCATATCTGGTTCTCTAGCATGCCTTCTAAGCTCCCAGATATATATTTTTAAAATTAACTTTATTTAATTAATAAACATACAGGACTTACTAAGTGCCATATTCTCTTCTCACTCATTTATTTAAGTGCATAACTACTCTATGAGGTAAATATTAAAATTATCCCCACTTTGAAGATGAGTCCCATAGGGCTAAAGTAAGAATAAGGTAAATAAGGTAAATACAATGAACTGCATCTGTTTAAAGTATACATTTGATGAGTTTGGACAGGTGCAGACATTTGTGATACTGCCTTCCCAATCAAGATGCAGAGCATTTCCATCCCCCGCAAAGATTCTTCCTGCCCCCTTTCTTTACCTCCAACTCCTAGGGGTCCACCTCTCATCCACTTTGAGTTATAGTTTGGAGACTTTTTTTTTTTTCTATATTCAGTTTGAGATCTGGCATGCTCTGAATAGTAATGGAGAAAGGTCATTTGTTTTTAAGAATATACTGCACACATATAGTCACCAGAAACCACTCTTGTGGCTTCAGCCAAGTAATAAACAAATTCACCCCAAAGCAGGTTTGAATCAGTGGAACCCATCTCTCTGTGTCCTGTGTAAAAGGTGGGTAAACTGCATTCTTCATTTAACCTTGGTTTCCTACACTGACTAGGCCTGATTCGAAAGTGATGAGAAAGATTCTTAATATGAAAGCAATTGCAAGCCATCTTTTTATTGATAATTTGATGGATTTTGTTGTGTTCTGGAGTCATTCCACAATTATTGGGCTGGGTTTTGTTTATCTGGATATATCCTGAATGTTTTAGCTTTCCCTCAAGACTGTTAAATGTGAGTTAATAGCTGTATGTGCCTCTTAGATCATCTCAAACAGAAAATTCTTTTTTCTCCTAAATGAGAATTAACTGTATTTGAGCTCAGAGGTTTTTTCCTAATGCATTAGTGTTGTGGATAATGACATTCATTTCTCCTCTTGGTCTCAGCAGTCAAACCTAGAATAATCCCATTCAATTCAAAAGACATTTATAGAGCATTTGATTTTTGTATACTTTTCTTGGTCCTTATGCTATATAAAAAAATGGATAGGATACCACTGTCCTTAAACAACAATAACTAAAACCTGTAGCAATCAAAGACACATTTATAAAATACACAGTTATGTAAATTGAAGAGGTCCCATCTGGATGAAGGCTTTGGGGACCAGTAGAGATGGTAGGTGTAGGGTGGGGATATCTTCCATATAGGGAAGACTGTTTTGAGGAAATCTCAAGTTATCTGTAAGACTAAGCCAAAAAACTAAGAGCTAAGCCTGAAAAGGTAATTTGGATCCCCATAGTGATTGTTGTCATAAAAATTTACTCTTAAATCAGTGGGCAGTGGGAGCAACTGAAGGCTGGGTCAGGGAAGGATATGATTTGAACCTGCAAGATCGGATAGGACAGATGGGAACTGGGAAGGCCTAGAGGTAGGAAGACTAATTGTAGAGCTGTGGCAGCAGTTCAGGTCCCAGAAGAGTCTCACCTGGGATATTAGGAGGAAATATGTGAGAGAAACTCGTGGAGGCAAGAGGAGACCTGTAACTTTGTGGATAAGAGAGAGGGAGAGAGAAAAGGTGATTCAAATGTACAAACCTAGAGCCTGGGGAGAGATCAGGGCTAC
>NW_011888909.1:3526071-3536962 GCF_000151845.1 Pteropus vampyrus
GAGTCAAGAGAAAGAATCGCCAAGAAGATTACATTTAGGCATAAATTTGAAAAAGGTGAGAGAGTAGGCTATTCATCTATCTGGGGGAAGAGCATTCAAGAGAGGAGGAACAGCAAGTGCAAAGGCTCTGAGCAAGAACAAATGTGGCCTGTTAACAGACCAACAAGGAGGCCAGTGTGGCTGGAGTGAAATGAGCAAGGGGCAGAGTGGTAGAGTTGAGCTCGGGGAGCTATTATTAAATTGTGTTGGTCTTGTAGTTCATAGTAAGAGTGTTGGCATGGCCTGGTTTCAATTTAAAGTAATATAATTTTAAATAATATGATATTTTTAAAAGCAATCACTCTGAATGCTATATTGAAAAAAGACCAATGTAGGCAAGAGTGGGAGCTAGGAGACAAATTAGGAGGCCACTGCACTAATCTAGTTGAGAGACGAAGGTGACTTGGAACAATGCAGGTGAAATCAGGACATGCTTTGCTAACGGACTGAATATGGTAGGTCAGAGGAAGAGACAAATAAAGGGTTAAGCCACAGTGCTTGGCCTAAGCAACTGGAAGGATGGCGTCGTCGTTACCGAGATGGAACCAATGTTGGATGAGTGTCAGGGGATGGGAGGGTGCAAAGGAAAGAAGGAGTTTGGTTTGAGTCACATAAATTTGAAATGCTTATTAGACATACAAGTGGATGTTAAATGGGGTGTTAGAGATACAAATCTAGAAGGTTTGGTTTGGAGATAGAAATTTGGCACAATTAGCAAAGTTAGCATATAGATGCCACTGAAAGCCCTGAGAATGGCAAGCTCTCCAAGACAGTGGGTATAGGGAGGAGAGGTGGGTGGTATCACCTGCACCCAGCACAGCATCTGGCCCACAGTTGGTGCCCAATATAAAGACTAAGAAAAAGCAATTGAAGTTGATAATTAATGGATTTTGTTGACCTTCAAGAGAGCAATTCCAATAAATAGTAATAGTAGAAAATTGCAAGGCACTAAAGAATTAAAGAGAGGAAATTCAGGGACAAAATTAGGAGGTAATAAGAGCTGTGATTAGAAAAGATTTTCTGGGCTTAAATATCTGGTTATGTTTGTAGCTTGGAAGAAGTGAAAGAGAAGGGAGAAATAATGGCTTAAGGTACCTGCAGAGTGAGGAGAGGGCAGACACTGAAAGGAAGTGAGGAAATGGGAAGGAAGTCAGGGTTTGAAGGGTAGGAGAGATAACTTCTCGACAAAGTGGGAAGCCAGATTCTCTGAGGACAGTGAAGGCCCAGGACACCAGGCTAGGGATTGAGGAGGAAGGATACATTTTTAAAATCTAGACCCTGGCAGAGCATTGGCTGACAGAGAGTCACATAAAGTGAATGAAAGAGTGAACTGGGGTGAGGCCCAGGCGCAGGGAAATATGGGTGGCTCTGCAGTGGGGGTGGGCAGTCAACACCTGGGCCTGGCTCTGTGGAAGCAGGTACCAAGGGAACTTGCAGAGCCTGCAGCTCTGAGTGACCATGAGGTACCAGAATGGCGGCCTGTAGTTCTCAGAGAAGGATACTGCTTGCACTAGTGATGAACATTCTGAAAAGGAAATTAAGAAAACAACATCATTACAATAGCGTCGAAAAAGATAAAATACTTAGGAATATAACTAAAGAAGTATAAGTCTTGTACACTGAAAACTACAAAACATTATTGAAAGAAAAGAAAGACCTAAAGAAAGGATATCCTGTGTTCATGGATTGGAAGACTCACCACTGTTAAGATGGCAGCACTCTCCAAGCCGATCTACAGATTCAACACAATCACCGTCAAAACTCCAACTGTCTTTTTTGCAGAAATGGAAAAGCTGATCCTAAAATTCATATGAAAATGCAAGAGATCCTGAATGGCCAGGACAATACTGAAAAAGAAGAATTGAAACTTACCAAAAAGCTGTAATAATTAAGACAATGTGGTACCGACATAAGGATAGACATAGATCAATGGAATAGTATTGAGAGACCAGAAAATAACCCTCACATTTATAGTCAACTGATTTTGAACAAAGACAACGAGACAATTCAATAGGGAAAGAATAGTGTTTTTAACAAATGATACTGAGACAACCAGATGTCCACATGAAAAAGAATGAATTTGGACCCATACCTTACATTATATATAAAAATTAACTTGAAATGGATCAATGACCTAAATGTAAGAGCTAAAACTATAAAATTTTTAGAAAACACAGGGATAAATCTTTAGGATCTTGGATTTGGCAATGGTTTCTTAGATATGACATCAAAAGCACAAGTAACCAAAGAAAAAATAGATAAATCGGACTTATCAAAATTTAAAACTTTAAGCTTCAAAGGACAGTGAAAGTGAAAAACAACCCACAGAATCAGAGAAAATATTAACAAATCATATATCTTAAATAGGTCTAGCATTGAGAAATAGAAAGAAGTCTTGCAACTCAACAATAAAAAGACAACACAATTTAAAAGATAGGCAAAAGATCTGAACAGACATTTCTCCAAAGAAGATATACAAATAGCTAATAATGCTCATTATCATTAATAATTAAGGAAATGCAAATCAAAACTACAGTGAGATACCACTTCATACCCACTAGGATGGCTAGAATGTTTTTTTAAACCACAATAACAAGAGTTGGCTGGATGTAGATAAATTGAAACCCTGGTTCATTGCCAGTGGAAATAAAAAATAGTGCAGCTGCTTTGAAAAGTCTGACAGTTTCTCAAAAAGTTAAATATAGACTTAGCATGTGACCCAACAATTAGCAATTCTACTCCTAGATATATATCTAAGAGAATAGAAAACATATATTCACACGAAAACTTATATATGAGTGCTCATAGCAGCATATTCTCATAATAGCCCGAAGTGGAAACAACCCAAACATTCTTCAGCTAGTGAATGGGGACAAAGTGGACAAGAGGAAGTGAGACATCCACGCCTTGAAAAGAGGCACTACAGCATATGGATCTGAGTTGTGCCAAAGACTTGACAGGAGATGACAGGGGATGAGTTAGAGAAGACATTGTGGAATGGAGGGAATTGCACTGAGGTCTACGGACATTGGCCGATAAATAGCATTTCCAGGCAGGGAAAGAGCTGGAGTGAAACCCTGAAGGCAGGCAAGTCTGTTGGACATGCAGAGGGCAGGGAGCAGAGGTCCTTAAGGAGGGAACATGGTGGGGGTGTTGTAGGCAGAGGACTAGGCAGATTCCTAATCCAGGACTGGAGCAAAAAGGGGGATGTGGTTCACGTTAGGTCCCAGCACGTGGCACCCAGCTGCCTTGTTGGGGAGAAGCAACTGTGAGCTCTGTTGGCCTAACTTAAGCCCCATGGTCCTTTCAGACCACAGCACTGTTCCCCTAACCCTGGCCCTTTGACCAGGCCAGCAGAGCCTATACAGGTGGCCTTGTATTTTGATGCGAGAAACAGCCTTCCCCCAGAGCAGAAATCTTGCAGGCTCCCCTCACCCGCCCTGCCACCTGGTGCCCGCATGGCTTGGGGCTGGCGTGTGGCCTTTGCAGGTCCTAGTAGTCTGGGTCTCATTGTTTTCACGTCCTGACAGACTTCAGAAAGAAGAGACTCTAACTCCCAGTGGCATTTAGCTTCAGTCTTTAAACATCTGGGTCACAGATAGTTCAGTTAATTAATGTTCTTAGTGCTTCTCGTTTGCCTGCTGGATAATAGATTGATTCATAATTTCAATAAGCAGCTGTGTATATCTTTCCCCGAACATAAAGGCAGCTTGCTGTCATTCATCACTTTGCATTTGGTGAATTTAAATATGTTCAGAGACATTGTTTAGGGAGGGTTTCTGATTTTCTTATCATTTTGCCTCTAACAATTACTCTGATTTGGAACTAATTTGGGTTTAAAGCACATGTTAACCGCATATCTCTCAAGGGCACTTAATAAGCTCTGTCACTTGATTCAGGGGGAGACCAGGCGGGCCCCGCTTTGGGGATCAGAGAAGAGGGTTTCCGAGTAGCTTCTGCCAGTAGACAAGAGCCCCTGCAGAGAATCTTAACCCCTGGAGAAAAGGCACTCATGTCCCTAAGCAGAACTGCCCTCCTGCTCCATCCCTGACCAGAGTTGCCCAGGCACTTGGGAGGAGGTCCATCTGTGGTGCGCCTGCTGGGCCAGGGCCACCAACCACTGGGTCTCGAGGGACCAAGGAGAGAGGCCAGGACCCAATCAGGTGACCAGATGCCTGTTTCCTCATCTTCGTAATGGGTAGAGTAATAGCACCTATCTCACAGGGTTGTTATGAAAATCTCACTGTTTATCCTCTGTACAATGCTAAGAAATGATGCAGCGTATGCCTTTGATATGTGCAAGCTGGTAATTTTTAAAAAATTTATTAGGAACTACCTGTATATTAATGATTGTCACTCCCACCCCAGTCATCACTTAGAATTGTAAGAACAAACATGAAGATCATGCTTGCCTCTCTCATTGCCCTTACTGCCTACACTGGAATCATCTCAGTGGGAACACATCCCCATCCTTATATTCCCAGAAGCCTGTCCTCAGGCTGGGTATGCAGAGGGATTCCTCAAAAGATGCTTGTAAAGTTTAAAGAAATAGATGGGGCTGCAAGTTTAAAGAAATACATGGAGCAGAAAGCAAGCACCAGTACTGTGTTGCACATTTAAGATGTTCCTGCTTTTTCATTATTATAAATAATGTTGCAATTTTTTTAAAGGGTGACGTTTACCACATTCACAATTTGCTCATCCGCAAACATGTTTTGAGCACTTGGTTCGTGACTTCTCTCCTAGCAAGGAATGAAATAAATTAGACACAGTCCCTGACCCTAAAGGAGTGTGAATGACAGGTGAACGAATTTGTTCAAAAGTTGGAATACAGATTTTTAAACAACATGACAGGCAAAAGAGGGGAGGCCACTGAAATCGTGCAGGCCCTTTGGGGGAAATGTTGGTGCGCAACACCATTTCTGTATCAGTTAGCCATTGCTGCATAACAACTACCCCAAAATTCAATGGCATCAAACAATATGCATTTATTATTGCTCATGAGTATATAGGCCAGCTGGATGGTTCTGTGATCTGGACCAGGCTCAGCTGACTTTGGCTGGATTCATTCATGAACTTCTTATCATCTAGCAGGTTGATGTGGGCTACCTCATCTCGGATAACCTCATCCACTTGTCGGGTGGTTGGACCACATGTGTCTCATCTGCTAGCAGGACACCCTGAGCTTATGGCCATGGTGGTTCCAAGATGGTGGAAGTATGAAAGGTCTAACCCAGGAACAAGCACATCCTTGCTTTTGCCACGCTTTGTTGGCCAAAGCAAGTCACCAATATCGAGGGGTGGGGAAATAGACTACACCTGATGGAAATTGCTGCAGTCATGTTACAGGTGGTGTTTAGAAGGATGAGTAAAGGAATGTGGCTGTTCTCACATTCTACCACAATCTCCTAGCACTCCTTGCCGTACATGGAGCAGAAAGCAAGCACCAGTACTGTGTTGCACATTTAAGATATTTCTGCTTTTTCATCATTATAAATAATGTTGCAATAAATAGCCCATATGTAAACTGTTCGTAGTTCTGATTATTTCCTTGAGATAGATTTCTAAAAGTGGATTTATTAAGTCAAAGGAGAGAAACATTTTTAAAGCACTACATATGTATTTTGAAATCCCCTTTTTGCAAGGTTGTAGTACTTTATGCTCCCTCCACTATATCTTATGCTAACCTTGGCACAATGGGAAGAAGTTCTTTTTTAATATGTTGTATCTCATTGCGGTTTTAGTTTATTTATTTTAATACCTGTGAGGTTTAATGGTTTTTAATATGTCTGTTTCTTCTTTCAAGCACTGCCTCTTTGGGCCTTTTGAAGCAGGGTAGATTTAATTAATCCCAATTTACAAATGAGGAGGAAACAGAGGCTCCGAGAGGCTGATTATTCAAGGTGGCCCAGCCAGGTGAAAGCAGAGCCAAGCAGAAATCAGCTGTCCTTCTCTTTCGCTTATTCCTCCCCCGCCCCCCCGCCGCCCCATCCCCACCCCCTGTGTTGCGGGACAGAAGGCTAGACTCCTGAAACACTGAGTGCTTAAGGAAAAATCAGACAGTGGCCCTGAGGAGCCTGCATTCCCGCTTAGCAAGCCAGAGGGGAGGGCCTCCTGGGGAGGGCTCACCTGTGAGTTGGGTTGGGGCGGGAGGTGTGATAGGCCTGAGATGGTGGCTAGGACTGCAGCAATGACAGAGGCATGAGTGAAATTTGCAGATCTGAGCTCTGTTTCCCTTCATGGTGTCACCCCTACATCGGCTCCTGCTCCCCTGCTGCTCTGCTCTCTCTCCAGCTCGCCCGATACACCAAGGAAGGCTTTCTGCACTTGGGAGCTCTGGGGACCACCACACTCCTCCCTGACACCCGCTGCTTGGTGGACAACTCTAAGAGTCGGTTACCCCAGCTCCTTGACTGTGACAAGGTCAAGAGCAGCCTGTACAAGCGCTGGAACTTCATCCAAGTAAGTGCTTCATGGACAGGACCAGCACCCCTGAGCCGGTGAGGATGCTGCAGGCCACAGGGCAATTTGGCTTCCCCAAGGGTACCCAGCAAAGTGCACCAAAGGTCTGCCAGCCCTGGACCAGGTGCATGGACTGAGAATATTTGGGGGGAACCAATGGGGGTGTTTCCATGGGAGACAGCATTTTAGATCTCTGCAGCAGCACTAGGCTGGGTTGAATCTGACAAATCTTGGGGCAGGGAGTGTGAAGGTGATTTTCCTGAAATCTGCTAAGTACCTATAGCCAGTAGGATTAGGAATATCCCTGGAAATTCCCCATTCTGACACCATCCCCCACCAATGTTCATTACCTGGTTCAGCCACTTAAATTTGGTGAAGCTTATTTATGTTCTGACTTTAGGGTTTCCAGAGGTGGTCCCAATGACCCTTCTCCCTGTGCAAAGAATTTTAATGGGATTATTCCCCATGAGAGTCCATGTGCTAGGCACTACGGTGGTTAAGTCTCTCTCTCTGTCTCTCTGTCTCTCTCTCTCAATCTCTCTCAATCTCTCTCAATCTCTCTCAATCTCTCTCAATCTCTCCCTCTCTCTCTCTCCCTCCCTCTCTGTCTATTTCTCCTCTTTTTACCTCTGTCTCCTCCCAGAATGGAGCCATCATGAATAAGGGCACGGGGCGCTGCCTGGAGGTGGAGAACCATGGCCTGGCTGGCATTGACCTCATCCTCCGCAGCTGCACAGGACAGAGGTGGACAATTAAGAACTCCATCAAGTAGTAGGAGGAGCTGGGGACCCTGGAGCCTGGCCCCTGGGGCAGGGTCTGCCTGTCCTCCAGATCAGCCACACTGGTGGAGAGACAGCGGAGCCAGCAGGAGCTCGTGGGACTCCCGGGCTTCTCCAGGGCAGTACAGGGGCCCCAGATGGAGACTTTGTGCCCACATCAGGCACTCAGCTGCCATGAGGCTCATGTACCCTGGAAAAGTACCCTCTTACTCTTCTCTGAGACCCCAGAAGCCATTTCTTCTGCAGCCTGGGTGTGGATCTGGTACCAAGGAGAAAAACACGCACATCTCCTCTTTGTCATCTTTCCACCCACTGTCAGGACTGGGACTGGCAGGGGCCTCTCTCCTTTCTCATCTCTCTCTTGCAGCAACAGCTTCTGAATTCCACTCTAGCCCTCAACAAAGTGTAGGGGTGGAGTTCAGCCACATCCTAGCTCCCCCTCCTCAGAGGAGGCATCAAGGCCCAGAGACTCAATTTCCCCTGAGGTTGCTTCTGTCCAGATATTCATTCACAACCCAAGACAGCCTCCACCCACACCTGTCCATCAGGTGGCTTTGGCGGCTATAGCTCTGCAGTTTTTTGGACCCTCCCTAAGATGGCTTATAAGGATCTGACACTTCCACGGTTGCCTGGGCAAAGGGGAAGCTCTTCTGCCTCTATCTGAAGGGAGCTGAAACAGGAATAGACTGAACACACAGGCTAGTCAGAGTTATGAGGGGCCCCAAAGCTAGAGGCAGGCCAGTGCAGCTCTGCCTGCCTGGGTAACAGGGAGCCCTGACTCACAGACGCTGCCTCAGGGGAGCAGCAAGGGGCCTCCACCTGGAGCTTAAGGACTGGAGCCAACACAGCAAAGGGAGCCAGGACCCTCGAGGATGCTCTGTGCTCATTTCATTTCAGCCCATGCTCTGCTGGCTGACAGGGGAGAAGGCAGTCAATTCCTCTCTAAAGAGTAATAATTTTTTTCCAATTGCCCTCTGGTTAGGGTGCACTTATAAATCAGAGTTAATATATGGACTCATGTGCATGCATATGAGTATGTGTGCCTGTGTGGTGTGCTTGGCAGGGTGTGTGTGGCTGCATGTGTGTGTGTGCATGTGTGACACCACGTGTCATGTGTGTCTGAGTGTGTGGTAGAGCAGATGTGTGTAGCCTTGGGCTTGCCCCTTCATTGCTCGCCTGGATCAGGTCAAGGCTGCTAAGAAGCTTGGCGTGGGAGTGGCCATGCTTTGCTGGCCAGGAGGATGTGGCTCGGCCTTACCCCAAATGGTCCCCCAGATGGAAGGCTGTCCCTTCTGCCACTTCTCATATCACCCCCTAGTGCTGTCCCCACAGGTCAAGCCCTGCCCAGAACCAAAACCTATAGTTGGGAGTTCACAGTGTCTCATGGGTGGCATCCTGTTGGTGGTCACCCCTGCACCATCTCCCCCCTTGTGAAATAAATACATGTGAGCACTTCCCAAAGCAGCCTTGTTTGCTTCTTGATTTCTCCAGAACCCAAAGGAGTTCCTGGAACATGGCAGAGGCTCCTTTGGCTTGGATTTGGACTTATTAAAGGCAGAAGCCCTCACAGCCTGCAGCTGAAACAAAGCCAACCTGCCCTTACACTCACCTCCTCGCTACTCCCATCCCAAAGCAGGATGAATTTGACATTTGGCACTTTATTATTAACCCCCATTGACCCAGGATTAGGACAGTCAAGCTGGTGCAGACCTGTAAGGAAAAAGAGGGTTGGGGTGATCTGGCTGAGCTATACTAATCCACCACTCCTGCTGTCAGGCAGCAGCTCCCACCCCTGGAGACCATGGAGCCTGTGGTGGCAGCATCTGCCCCTTCTGTTCCTGGAAAAGTGGAATCTGAAAAGACTCAGGGCTTTCTGTCAAGGATGCATGGCTATGACAGCCCTGTGCCTCTTTACTTCAAGGAGGTCAAGAAGGCCCATCTTGTTTGGTGTCACGCGACACACAAATACACTTATCGGTTGCCATTTTTCTTTTGGGTTCTACAAGCACATTGATGGGAAATGCTGCTGTTTGGTAATGCATTTGTCAGACTTAAATATCAGAGTGTCAGAGTAACTGTGAAGTGAAAAGAGCTCAAGATCTGCAGGATCCCATGTGGGGTCCAGGGAAACACTGAGATAATATCACAGGTGGTGCTAGGGGAGGAGTCCTGCCCTGACTGAGCCATTCCCCCTCCTGTGCGTGTCATTTTTTTAATTTTTATTTTTATTTTTTTCCTGTGTGGGTCTTAAAGTAGAAGTTCAAAGAAAACCATCTTCTTTTACCATTAGCTAATATTCTGAGCCCAAATCCCAGTGAGGTTCTCACTGGAATCCTTCCTCCTACAGGAAATGGGCCAAAAGACCTGCTGTGTTCTCCCACAAGGTCCAAACCCATGTCCATGATTGAATGGGAGTCCACACCTGAAGTGGTCAGCATGCTCATGACACTTTGGGTTCACTTGTATTCTAAGGCTGCACCCCTAAAATGCAGCAGTAGGAAGTGTCCCAGAACTTACCAGAGAAGCACTCCTTCAGTCTCACCCAGCAGCAGAGCATGATGTTTGGGTGGTTTCCTTGTTTGGGGAGAGAGGCAGGGGAGCTGGTTCACAGGACGGAGGATTTTTGCCTCCAGGCACCAGTACACATGCTCCAAGTCTTGGCTCCAGCCCTTGGTTCAGCATCCAGGAGGCCTGGTCTGTCCCTTCATATTGGCAGCAGCTGTTACACTCACCTGGTCTTCCTCCCAAAGTCAAGGCTACCTGGAGAGACTGGCCAGAGAATGAGGCCAGTATTCCCAGTCAGCATCCTCTTTGCCCTTCAGGGTCCCAGTAGGTCTGAAGGCAGTGGGAGTGGCAGGCCAAGGGCCAAGGCAAAGAAGAAGAATTAATAAAGCCAGAGAGAGAAGAGAGAAAAAGAGAAGCAGTGCCCTAGGGGAGCCTTGGGTCCCAGTCCTTCGTGGGAATTTAGAAGTTCCAGAGACCTACATCTCTGCCCAAGACTGGGCAGCAAGCTCCAAGCCTGGGGTTCATGGAAATCTCACATTTCTTTAGCAGATGTTGAAAGCCAGCACCATGTGTAGTTTGAGAAGTGACAGATCAGTCTACTGCCTCTCACGCTCAACTGCCACAAGTGGATGCTGTAGAGACAGCTGAGTTCTGACAACCTTTGCTGCTATGGCTCCCTCTTTTCACCTCACCCTGGCACTCCCCATTCTTCTGTCTGGTGGTTATTTCTATTTTCTCTATTTTTTTCCCTCAATTTATATGCCAAAAAAATATTACAGATGGTATTCCTGATACATGTCCAAGCCACTAAAGCTGATGTCTTTGAATCTATATGTGTTATTTCTCCAATGTGTTCTTTATACTTATTCCGGTGGCTAGAAAAGAAATAGAAAAGACTGGGAAAGCACAGTTTGGGCCTGAAGCCACCATCTTCAGCCACTCCAAGCCTTTTCACTTGGGTTTCTGAAGCCACTTATTTTCATCTGCTATTTTTTCCCACCATTCTTGAATGGTATCCCTGTTTCACAAAGGGCTGGGAGCCCGTAGCTGTGCAGTGAGGGGGTTGTCCATGATTTGCACATGCTGTTTCTCTTCCACTTTACTTG
>NW_011888909.1:3538097-3543813 GCF_000151845.1 Pteropus vampyrus
CTTGTTCTAAGGCAGAAAACTCTTTCTGACAGTGAACCAAGCAAAGTCCACATCTCAGTAACCTCTTCCCACTGGCTAGCCCTCTGGAGCTCTGAAAACAAGATCAACTGCCCGATAATCTACAGCGTGCCTCAAAGTCAGTGCCCCTCCTTGAAGCTTTAACTCTGCCGGTTGTAACTGAGAGAGAAACAACCTATATTCCATAGGCAGCAACTTTAACAGTAGACAGTTCAGTTTTGCTTCTCAGAGAAATGGTTAATTTTCTTGGCTAAAAAAGCCATGTCCCAATTTTCCACAGGATCGGGCATATATTGTGGAAAATGTTTATCCAGTGTTTCTTAAGAAAAGTAATAGACACAACCCTTCTATGAAACAACATTCCTCATAGACCTTCAGGGTTGACCTCATTTATTTTTTATTGTAGTGTTTCTCAAATATGTATAAACATAAAATGGCTTTTCTTCATAGGCTCGTCACAACTATAAACTAAATTTACAAGTCAATACAAACATCTACAAAGTCAATAAAACTTAAGTTAACAACATTTATTTAACCTGGTTGGTGGCAGCAGTTGCTTGCTGAAAAGAAATGGCTGCTGCTTGGGATGTGGTGATGACACATACTTCCAGCAAAGATTCTTCTGTACCTGGTGATAACTTGGTTCTCCCACCACTATTCTGTGCTCCAGGAACTTTTTAAGTATTTATTTACCATTCATTCATTCAGTGCATATTTATTGAACACTTATTACCTTCCTAGGGTGTGGCTAACAATAGCGTAGTGAGCTAAGCGGATAGAAACCCTGCTCTGTCCGCTTAGCTCACTGCTCTATCCGCTCCACTCCCTTTCTGGGTGGCAAACACATATTACAGTCTCTACTCTCTTCTGTTTCACCTGTGACAATCACTGTAGAATTGACATTTAGTGCCAATGCTATTGTTACACAAACACAAACCCACGTCCCAAATTCAGATCAGTGCCAACTTGGTCATCCAGATAATCCAGAATGTGTTTATATTAGTTTTTAGATAATTATCAAAATGAAGATACAAAATTTGAAAATCTGGTAGACGTCTAGCCGCTGCGGGAGTTGGAGAGGCCCCAGGTGCCCTTGCAGCGCCAGTGAGAGAAGCGCAGCTGGAGTCACCTGTGGGCTTGGTTTAGACTTCCATTGTGACATGGCTCCAACAGGCCACCGACAGCTCTCATTCCTACAAGTTATAGCCACCGGAGCTTATTTTCAACTTTTGCTTTTCTTTTAATTGCTCAGCTTTGGGTCATCCCCAACCTTGTTACAATATGTGGAAAAGAATAAAACCGCCTAAGTGAAAAACACAGGATTTTTTTTTTTTTCCAGTTTTCGATGCGAGGAAAAGCTCCTTGGGCAGGACTTGGGAATGTGTTGGTCAGAGTGGGGTGTGGGGATTCTTGGTGAACTTTATCAGTTCATTGATAGCTACCATTGTGAACCTTCTCTCCATCCCGGGAGTCTGAATTCTCATCCAGTATGGAATCCAGCTTGGAAAGGCAGGACAAGCAGGGCTTCCCATGGGCACACTGCAGGAGGCACTGGTGAGCTTTGGGCATCAGCATGAACTTCAGATGGTGAAGTTTCTGTAGAAATATTTTATAAGGAATGGTATTTATAATCTTGCCATGCAGATAACAAAAACGGGTGTACACACTGCTCAGATTTTACATTTTCTCCAGATATTTTTGCCCTTGAAAACACACAGAGGACGATGGAACTTCCCCGCCCTGACCCAAGTCACCAAACCAAGTTTCTGGTGCCCAAGTTCACATTTCTGAATTTCTCTGCATTATTACAAGCCACGATCTTTCCAATTTGGAATTCCTGATACTTGAGTTAAAGTTACCTGTACTTTTGCTCAAAAGAATAAGGCTTAGGAAATGAAGAGTTGAAGCAAAAAGCTACTTAATTGCACAGTTTCTAAGTGCCTCAGAGATCTCCCCCTTGATATGCATTGTACCACTCTGCTATTTATGCCCACTTCTTAAATGTTCTTTGAAGAGTCTCCCCAACCTGGTGCCAAGAGGGAAACTAGAGGGAAGTGCTGGTCTCAGTGGGCACGGAAAGTGCATTTCCTTGCCACTGTTTTATAATTCATCTTCCCTTTGTACCCACAAGCCCAACCCTAACCTACTGTGAACTTTCCCAGATTAATGAGATGCCGAGTGTTTCTTAGGGCTGCTTCTGGACCTCTTTAGAGAGAGTTGTTGCTGCTCTGGCCCCTGGGGCGAACCTGCGTGTCTTCTTGGAGAGTTTCTGTGAGGTTCTAATTAGTAACCAGCACAGTGCTAGGCTCAAAACAAGTGACAGCAGAGGAAATCTGATCTCTACAGGAGCCTGGGGAGAGAGAGGCCAGAAACTCCTTCTTCCCATCAACTCTGTGCTCAAGCCATCCACAGCCTGACTCTGAGCTGCCCTTGACCCTGAGGGAGCACCTGTGCTTTCCTAGGCTCTCCCAGTACATGTGACAATCACCCAGCTCTTGCCTGCTATGAGATAAACATGGGTGATGACAGCTTGGTAGAAGAAAAGTGCCACCTCCAAGGAGGAAATAGTCAGTGCTTTTGTTGTGGTGGTATGAATTTATATATATATATTTTTGGTTTTGTTTTAAGTTATCTGCTTTTTAAAATTTTTTGTGCCCCAAAAGAATTATCTGGAGGGGTGAGGAATTGTGCACCAGTGGCTAGAAGTTGGGGAAGGTAAGTATAGTAAAGTGTTTCTCTCAAACCCAGGGTGGGTTTGTTTTTTGTTTTGGTATTTTTTGTTTTTATTGCTTTCCTGAGATTTCTATTGTTGGTGGGCTGGTTTCTTCATCAAGTGCTAACTTTGATGCTTGGTGAGATATGCTGTTAGGACAGAGCCAGCACTGTGCCTGGAGCAGGGATAGAGAAGTGTAATTGTCACCATAACTATAATCACCACCATTATCTAAGCACATAACTACTTTCACAAGGCTGTTTAAGGGCTGGCTCAGAGAGATCGACAACCTATCCTAATATCATGGAGTCTGCAAGTGGCAGGTGTGGGTTTCAGACTCAGTCTGTGTCACTCAAAAGTGCTTGTTCATAACCAACAGGCAGCACTGCCTATCCGGTGGTTCTGCTTTGCTGCCTCTGTTCTAACAGGAAAGCCGCAGACACAGAGGAGGAGGAAGAGGGCCAAACTGCTACAGGACTGTATCTGGGTTTTCTGACGTGGATCCTCAGGTAACAGAGGAGCAGAGACTCACTGACATCCCCAGGCTCTGGGAGGACCATCTTGGGGAGACAGAAGCTGATGCAGAGCAGCCAGTGCCACCACCCCTGGCCTCCTGCCCCAGATGGCTGCTTCTCCCTTGTCAGCTTGAAGTGCCAGCAAATGTACATACTTTGAAGACTCACAAGAAAAGATGACTCATTCTTCCTGAAACCATTCAATGAGTCCTTAGGGGGCTAGGAAAATAGTCTCACTCAAACAAGAGCCCCCCAAATCATTATTTTTTGATAATTTAAAAACTAATTGATGATAAGTAAGTACAAGTAAGTAATAACAGAAAGAAAATAACATGAATAATCCGACCATCCAGAGATGTTTATGAACACCCTTCCCTACTTGTTCCTTACATATAGATACCTACAATTTCATATATATAAAACACATAATGGAATCATGACATGATTAAGTTTAATGGGTCGAATGGAAGTTCCTACACTTTGGTCCAAAAAACCAGCTGTATCAATGTATATACTATATTGATATAAAATATTATATAAATACAAAATAAAACGGGCTTTATTTAATTGTCACCTCAATATGAGTGAGCAGTCTCCAAAAGAAGCCAGTGGGATCTTGGAATGGCAAATCCAAGATGAAGTGATTGTCCTGCCACCTTGGAGTCCACGCAAAGGAGAGCAACTGGGGTGGTGATAAGGTTGGAAATCATGTCTTGTCAAGGAAGAACCAAATGTATTGAACTTGGAGGAGGTGATCACTGCATTAAAGATTCAGTGGGCCATAGGGTAGAGGTGCAGTGGGGAAAGGGAGAAGATCCATGGGAGAACAACCATGCTTTGGATCTGCTCTCCCAAAGAGTCAGAATGGGGCCAAACGGATGAAAGCAGGGCTATGGCTTTGAGCTCGGTGTAAGAATCTGCTTTCTAATAGACCTCCTCCCAAAGCTGAGATGGAGGTCTCAGGAGGAACTGAGTTCTGTTCCTAGAGAGGTCTAAGCATGGTAGGTGGCCTTCAGCGTTACTTCCAGTCCCATGCTTATCCGATGCCACAGTTCTTAGGTAAGCCTTCCTGTCCTAGCCTCCAGCACTGGTAAGAATGTTAGCTGTGTGCTGGGGTGACAAAAGTGGGTGTCAGTAGAGCTCTTTTTTATGAAGATGCATAGGCCAGCTGGGAGATGAAAGTTATACTTGTTACATGACACTTTTGAAAAGGAAGACCAGACTTGACAGTTCATAGTTTATTTAATTGGATGACTCACAAAGAAAAATAAAAGGTATCATTAAAAAAATTGCTTAATATTTAGTTATGGGAAAAGTCAAAACATATATCCCTAAGTTTTGTGTGTGTGTGTGTGTGTGTGTGTGTATGCCTTTTTCTTTTTCTGGCTTTATTGAAATATAATAGACAATTACTTGCTTGTATTTACATTGTACAATTCAATGAGTGTTTTTTTTCTATTGTAGTTGACATACATTATATATTAGTTTCAGTTGTTACAGCATAGTGATTAGAGACCTATATAACTCATAAAGTGACCACCCCATTAAAGCTATTAACTCTCTTCCTTCTTACATATTTATCACTACATTATCAACTATTTTCCTTATGCTACACTTTATATC
Source organism: Pteropus vampyrus (assembly GCF_000151845.1). NCBI lineage: Eukaryota > Metazoa > Chordata > Mammalia > Chiroptera > Pteropodidae > Pteropus > Pteropus vampyrus. The sequence goes on from NW_011888909.1 coordinate 3,542,967, forward strand.
TCCATGTCTATTTTGTAACTATCCATTTGTACTTCTTAATCCCTTTGCCCTTTTTGCCATCTCGCCCAAACTCCCTCTCATCTAGTAGTCCTCAAAATATTCTCTATATCTATGAGTTTATTTGTTTTTTTTTTGTTGTTGTTGTTGTCTTTTATTTTGTTCTTTAGATTCCACGTGTATGTGAAATCATGTGACATTTTTCCTTCTCTGTCTAACTTATTTCATTCAGAGTGATACCATCTAGGTCCATCAAGGCAATATCTTTTTCTATTACCTTACTTTTAATCTGTGTGTGTCTTTTAATCTGAAGTGAGTCTCTTGTAGGTAGCTTATGTAGGGGTCTTGTTTTCTTATGCATTCAGCCACTCTACCTTTTGGTTGGAACTCTTAATTCTTTCCATTTGAGGTATTGTAGTTATTACCATTTTTTATTCCTGTTTTTAATACATGTTTTTTCTTCTTAAAAAAGTCCCCGCAACATTTCTTGTGATACTGGCTTGGTGTTGTTGATAAATTCTTTTAGTTTATTTTTGTCTGGGAAGCTCTTTGTCCTTTGACTCTAAATGATAGCTTTGCTGAATAAAGTATTCTTGTTTGTAGATCCTGGGTTTTCAACATGTCAAATATTTTGTGCCAAGCCATTTTTGTCCTGCATCATTTCTTTTGAGAAATCAGCTGCCAATCTTATAGGTACTCCCTTGTAGATAACTTACTGCTTTTCTCTTGCTGCTTTTAAGATTCTCTCTTTGTATTTTACCTTTGGCATTTTAATTATGTTGTGCCTTGGTGTGGGCCTCTTTGAGTTAATCTATTTGGGAACTCTCTGAGCTTCCTGGGGTTGTATGTC
>NW_011888909.1:3543923-3565517 GCF_000151845.1 Pteropus vampyrus
ACTATCATAGACTCCTGGAGTTTTAAAATGTCTGCATGGAAAGAGTCAAATCTCATATACAGAAGATTTGCAAGTAAATTATGTAAATACTTCAGTCTAAAGAGGAGAGCACAACTCCCTACTCCTTCCAGAGAATCGAGTATGGAAAGGGAGAAAAGAATAACTTTACGGTGGAGAAACCTGACAAAAGTACTTAAGCCAGGTGATCAAGGTCAACATCAACAGCCATAAATCATGTTGATAGTATATACCACTGATGTGATATAATGAAAATGGCACTTTACCTTTGTGGTCTTCCTCCAAAAACCCCATAACCTAGCCTCATCATTAGAAAAACATCAGACAAATTCCAACAGAAGGGCATCCTACACAATGCCTGGCCAGTACTCCTCAAACTTTCAAGGTCATCAGAAGCAAAAGAAGTCTGAGAAAATGTTAGTGTTAGTGAGAAAATGAAAATGTTCTGTTCTAAGGGAACAGAACAACTAAATGTAATGGAATATTCTGGATGGAATCCTGAAACAGAAAAAAAAATACATTGGGTAAAAGAATTAAGGAAATCTGACTAAATTATGTACTATACTTAATAATGTATCAATATTGATTGATTAATTATAATAACTGTATCATACTAATGTAAGAGTTAATAATAGGGGGTCTGTGGAGGGGGGGATATTATGAGAACTCTACTACCTGCCCAATTTTTTTGTAAATCTTAAACTGTTCTGAAATAAGTCTACTACTACTAAATAAATAAAAAAAAAATGCTGCACTGGCATTGCCTCATCCAGTCATCTCAGGCAGCAACCCTGGACAGTTCTGGATGCCAGGGTTTGGGAAGGGGCTGTCCATGTGCCCAGGACATAGCACTGCCACTCTCTTGCACTCAGCCATTATTAGCTGTAACAAAGGAGCCATGGCTGGAGGCATTCTTCAGCTGGAACCATAAAATTACAATGATGCAGACAATTTTAATCAATGCCATTGATGACTACTATGGAAAAGCCAAGTGGGATTTGGATCTGTGAGAATCCATCTTTCTGCTCCCTTAGGGAGTAAGACACTGCTGCCTGCTTACCTAATCTCCCCTTCTTTGGTGAGAGAACCTTGTTATTGCTGTGTACAGCCAAGTGCCCAGCTAGGAAACTACATTTCCCAGCTTTCTTTGCAGATAGAGGCAGCTGATGAGAGGTAAGTGGAAGTTATTGGGAATGTTCTTTAAAGAGGCCCATTCAGCTTGGAGATATACACTTTGGCCCTTGTCCCTTCTTTTCCTGCTGCCTAGAACATGGACATGAGGCCTGGAGCTGCAGCAACCATCTTGCAATTACAGGGTGACTCTGAAAACAATAGAGCAGAAAATAAAGGTGCTTTGGGCTCCTGATGAAGCTACGATACTAACACTGGATCATCTATTTAAGAGTTTCTTTATATGAGATAAAAGAAAGGAAAAATTGAACTTTTTATTTATTTTGAGTTTTATTTTGGTTTTCTGATATATGCCATTGAATCTAATCTTTACTGATTCAGAATCAAAATTTATGCTGATTCAGTAAACATTACCACTAAAATATCTGGAGCAATGGTTCAACCCTGAAGGTGAAGATGTAGTGTGATATGGTGTGGAAATGTTCTGGAGCTCATAATTTTGCAAGTGAGTTGGGAATAAAGCAGGCCTAACCCTCTGTAGAATCCACGAGCTGACCAGAAGCAGGCCATAAGAAAGAGGAGACTCCCAGCATTAGGGCACATGGACTAGGGATGAGAAAGCCAAGAACCTCTCAGAGATAAGTCCCTGACAATTGTGGTATCAGGAAAGGTGACCTGAATAAGAACTCAGGGCCAGGCTCTCATTGACCAGTATATATTGAGTATTTTAGACTGGGCCTATACTACCCATATCCATCCTCTCTAAATTCTAGCCAGAATGACTAGACAGTTCCGAGTGTCTTTTTAAAATAAGTGTGACCATGTAACTAAATTTTCCCCAAGAAAGTGTGAGTGGATATGATGGGTATCTCTTTGGGGCTGGACTTTTTCAGAAGTGTGATTGCCTCAACCAGGCTCCCTTTCCCCTTCTGGGTGGGATGCAGAGGACAATGGGGTCTCAGTGATAGTCGAGCCATAAAGTGGAAAAATTCTCAGTCCCTGAATGATTGCATGAAAGAGACCCTCTCACCGACCTGAACAGCAAACCAGTTGTTTTGCTGAGCCATTCCATGTTTGCGTCTAATTGTTAGTGCACTTTAGCTGACCCTAGCTAATACAAGACCATTTACATATTGTGTTAATTATCTATTGATGCATAAGCAATGATCTCAAAACTGAGTGATGTAAGACCACATCACTTTATGAGCTCACAGTTTCTGTGGGTCAGCTTCTGAAGGCAGCTTAGCTGGGTCCTCTGTTTCAAGGCCTCTCACAGGCTGTTGGCTAAGATGTTGGCTATGGCTGGAGTCATTTCAAAGCATGACTGAGGGACAATCTCCTTCCAAGATGCACAGTTGTTGGAATGATTCAGTTGAACCGAGGACCTCAGTTCTCTGCTGGCTGTTGGCTAGAGACCAGAGGCCTCAGTTCTAAGGCATGTGGCCTTCTCTATAGGGCAGCTCACAACATGGCAGCTTCATCAGAACAAGCAAGCAAGAACACCAGAGCTTGCAAGAGCTAGCAAGATGAAAATTCCAGTCCTGTGTAACCTAACCTCAGAAATGGGATCCCATCACTTCCATAACCCATTTCCTAGAAGCAAGTCGCTAAGTCCAGCCATGCTCAGGAAAGAGGTACAAAAAGGCCTGGATGTCAAGAGGCAGCAATCACTGAGAGTCATTCAAAAGCGGCCTACCACACATATTTAGGCCTCACAGGAACCCCACTTAAATTCAATATTTAATCTGATTTGATGAGGCCCACTTAAACAAGGAACCTGAGACCCAGGGAGGTTAAGTAACTTGTCCAGGGTTACTTAGGTCATCAGTGGTAGACAGAGATGGCACCTGTTTGTCTTACAATACTCCTGCCCAGGCTGCAGGTGTATCTTATGGGCATTGAGGCTTCTCGGAGGAGCAATCAATTGTGTGTGAACCTGCAAGAGTGACAGCCTACCCATTGCAATCCCTTGTAGAGTCCCTGTTTTATGAGCTGCAGGGTGGCCCCCAGCCCCAAAGAGCTGCCTGCAGCCTTAGGAGGGAATTGTGTGTGTATAAAGAGAAAATGGGAGAGGGAGAGGGAAAGGGAGGAGAAGGAAGGAGAGAGAGAAAGAGAGGCATAAAAGGACAGGGAGAGACAAAAGAGACATATAAAGAGAAAAAAAAAGGAGAGGAAAAGAAGCAGGGGGAGATAACAGAGAGGCATTCGGAGAAAAAGGCAGAGAGAAAAAGCAACAAAAGAGAAAAAAGAGAAGAGGAGAGAAATAAGCAGAGAGTGGGATCAACAAACAAAGAGAAAAACAGGCAGATGAGAACGGGCTGGTCATCTCAGCTCCGTGTTCGCAAGCAAATCTTTTTAGAAAAGAGGAGAAATCCAAGTGGACATTCCTGGCACCTGCATTTTAGCGCCCTCTGATGGACGTTTGAATTACATTCCTGAATGGTGGGGGCGCCGCGTCCCCGGTTCCTGTAGAGAAGTCAGTGAACTGTGAGGTTCTCCCCACAGCTCGGTTTGTCCCTGGCGTGTGAAGTGGCTGCTATGGTTGTCAAGGACGGTGGCACGGTGTGCAGTGGGGTGGAATGGGGTGTTGATGTGTGGAAAGACGTGGCCTGGGCTCTGTGGGTGTCGGCCTCCAAAAGGCGGCTCCAGGCGACGCGGCTGCACCCCCTGCCGGCCCCTGACGCTGATTTCTGCTGCTCCTCTCCTTTGAAATAAATTCAAAGAAAACTCTGGGGTTGTGACACTGGAGCGATTCCTCAGGGATGGGGCGGACAAGCAGGTCAGAGAAGACCAGAGCTGCCTGGTATCTGTCCTGTGCGCTCCGGCCTCTGGTCTGACATGTGGTAGCAGCCTGAGTTGACCTTGTGTGTTTGAGGGACTGCCAAGGATTTTTTCGTTTAACTTTTCCACGCCATGGAATGGCGTCCGTGGCAGTCTGTGGAAGCTTATGGAGCCCTTCTTAGGATAATGTTTTAGAAATGTGTAAGATAAAGTATATAGCATTACAAAGAAATCCAGTTATATGGAGATACATAAATTTATGATATAGAAATATATACGTATACTTTTTTATCAATGCATTAAGTAAGATATAAGTGATGAGTTTAATGGCTACAATTTCAAGTTGTATGAGTATAATAATATTAAAAAATTTCTGCCACAATTATAATTTGACATGAAACTATGATTTCTCTTGGTGACAAAGCTACAGATACTTTTCACCTACTGCGGTTTGTTATGTACTTTGATACCTGTAGGAAGTGCTGAATTTCTTTTAGAGGTGAAACTAAGGGCATGGTTTTTTTCCCATCTAAGTTCACAGACTCCCTGAATTTCACAGATGGAGGCGTTAGGAGTTCATGGGCCTGAGTTTAAGAAGCTGCAGAGCTAGAGTTCTTGCCCAGATCTTACCTTGCCAAGGCACAGCCTGATGCCAGACAGCATTCTTGGAACCAACATCCCTAGTGAGTTAAAGGCACATAGTGATTCAATGGAAGGATCTTTTGGTCACTAATAATAACACTAACAGTAATACTTTAGAAAAAGAATAACGTCCAAAATGTTTTATATGTCAATATCATGCTCTGGCTTTATCTCATTCAATTTGTCCACCTCAAGCCCCATACGCAGCCCAGATGACCTGCAATAGCCCAGAATGGCACTTATTTCCTGGTCACTATTGCCAGCACCCCTACCTACGTCCCTGGAGGGGGCAGGTCAGAAGGGGGTCTGGGAACCTGTCTCTCAGCCAGCCCTGGGAGCCTCTGCAAGATGCTCTCAGTCTGAAATTTGTTCTGGTAACTGACTCTCCCCTCCAGTTTTCTTGGTTCTAAATTCCATTTTGAAAACACTGGGCCAAAGGTTCTTGCCTATGTCACTTACTTTGATGACCTATTTTCAACATGTTTCTCTGGTTAAGCCCCATAGTCTCTCTACGTACTTTCAGCTAGGATACACTCTGATCCATCTCTTAGATGCATGGGACCTGGTGTAGCCTTTCCATTAGGGCCTTCTTGCTGGCAGAGGAAGATTATGAGGGTAACAGATGCTGTTATTGGCCCACCTGTAACCCTCAGGCCCCCACTCTTCAGAGAGCTTGGACTGACTTCCAAATGCAATACTGGCATCTCTTTGCCTGGAGGCCTCTGACAGCCACCAAACAATGCCTGACAGGAGTCATGTATAAATAAATATTCATCTTCCTCCCTGCTCAGTTGGGGAAAAGTGGGGCCATTAGAACTTTGAGAGACTATCCATGCCATTTTGCTGAATCTCTCTCATGAGATTAAGCTCCAGTCGCCCACAGCGATAGCTGACTTTATCTGTTGCCTTCCTATCTCTTTTTCACTTCCCTAGTGGTTTCTTGCATGTCCCAAATAAACAACCTATACTTGAATCTTTGTCTCAGCATCTGTTTCTGAGGGAAACCAAGCTAAAGTAAATGGTCACATCTCCACCTGGAAGGCTTATCTCTGGGGAAAGGAGTTCTGCTCTGGGGACATAGCTGGCTCAGAGTCCTTGGCTGTTTGAGGAGGACAAACAATTGGCTCTAGCCTTGGACTCCAGACCCAGGCCCTGAAGGCTGTCTTTAGATACTTTGTGAGGAGTAAGGAGCTCTTTGGCGGGGACTTTCTAAAGCGTCTATGTATGTACTCATCAGCTGAGGACAATGTGGGTGCATCTATGGGTCAGGAAGAGAGTTCCCAATACTCAAACTTTCTCTGAGTCTGGGGAAAAGAATCTCTCTTTCTCAATGCCTTCAGAGATACTTCTCTATCTAAGTTGCAGGATAGCGAGTGAAGACCCTTCTATGAGTTCAGGATTTTATAAAGGATAAAAGCAGTGACTTCTAGCCCTTCCATTAATGACCTGCCAAAATTCTCCCCTAAGACAAAGCTGTAGCCAGAAAATACAGGGGAGGGCTTGGTTATCCAGCTGTGCAAACAATGTCCACATCTATGACCATATACTTTAGATACAATGGGTCAATATTTGGGGCACAGAGCAAGATTCACCCTTTGTGGTTACAACCATAGTCTCAAGATCATTAGGAATCCAGGGCTGGTTAATTCTGCCCACCAGGGTGCCTGCCAGAGGCCGGTTACTGTGCCCGTAGCTCACAGGCCAGCATGGCCAGGAAAACCCCAACCTGCATGAGATTTCTGTTAGGACAGGGCAATGTGTTCCAAAAGGACTCCAAGGTTAAATGTGGAATCCGAGGCCCTACAGATACTGTAGAGAGAACCTCAGGGAGCATACCACTGAATAGAGAGGTGTGACAACTCCTTTTGCCTTCTGGTCTGAGAGCTTTCTTCCAAAGAGTTTCAGGAGCAAACACTGCAGCAATGCCATCTAGCGACAAGAGATGAAGTGTCACAACTGAGAGGATCCTCAGATTGGGAGAACTTCCTGCTTCAGAGGCAGATGGCGGACCTAGCCTGCATCCTGGTTCCCCTCACTCAACTTCAAATAGGCTTCCTCTTGACTCAGCTTCCCTTTTCCTGGAGCATTTACTTTTAAAAATTTGTCATTGGAAATTCTTCCTCTGCCCCTTTGAAATGTATAATCTTCTCCAGCCTTTCGCCAATTTCATGACACAGAAAAATCTTTCTAGAGGACCTAGGAGTCAATTCTTTGATTGTAATCATCAATAAAAACAGTGCCCTCATCTCCCGGTTTCTGGTGGAGGGGTTAGAAGCCTAACTTAGATGGGCACCAGTTAGCAAACACAGAAAAAACTTTTGCAAATGCAGGACTATCTCGATGTGCTGAATACATCCCATGGGTCAGCCTCCCCCTGCCCATCCCAGCATCCTCCAGGGCTTTTCCACCAACTCACTCCAGCACTTAAAAATTCTCCCACCTTTTGTTTCAGCAGAGTGAGTTCAATCTCCTCCCTACTGCAATAGTCTTGAATAAAGTCTTTCCAGCCTGTTCAGCTTTGTCTGATACAGATTTTCTTTGACACAGCTCTTCTGTGGGCCCCTCCCCAAGGCCTATAGTCAACCCCAGGCAGCTCTAAGATGCTTCAGGAGCAGCAGAGTCCCCATCCTCTTCCCATTCATCAAGGTAGACATTGTGCCCACACCCAGTTCTCCCAAGCTCCTCCTGCCCATCTTCTTGCCGCAACTCAGGAGGATGTCACCTGGCAGGGAAACCCCTCTGCCCAGGTTGTGGAAGTCAGGAACAGAGTGTAAGGGCTGCTCTGGGAGAAGCTTTCATTGACTAGTTCCTCAATGAGTCTTTTTCCTCTCTTTTTAAACTGCCCATGGAAGTCCTTGGGGCTCAGAGTGAGCACTTCCTATCTAACCTGAAGGCTGAGGCTTTGCTGCAGGCTTCAGGTACAAAGGATCCCCTCTTGGAATCTCCATGTGAAAATGGAGCCTCAAGAGAGCAAAGAAGGCAATGTCTCTGGGCACAGTGAGCAGCAATGTCTTTGAGGAGCCCATGTCAGGCATGAGTGAAGCTGGAGTTCCCAAGATCCCTGATGACTCAGACAGCAGCTGCAGTTCCCACTCCACTGACAGCCTCATGGGATCTTCCCTCATTTTCAACCAGCACTGCAAAAAGAGGATGAGGAAAACATAAAGGAAAAGAGAGAGATTTTCTGTCCAAACCTACAAATCCAGCAGAAAACCTTGATGTATTCAAGTTTGTTTCCATAAACAGTGATTTGATTTTTATTCTTAAAACTGTGGATTTTCCTGATTTCAGTATAATTGGGTTTAATCAAACAAGTTTGCATTTTCTTTTGCTTCCAATTTTATAGTTTTCCACAACAACCAAGCCTCCCCTTACAGACAAATCACAGCACTAGGAAGGCAATCAGGAGACCAAAGCACTGTCCCTTGACTGCTGTCTTTGCTGTGTACCTAAACAAGTGACTTAGCTTCTCTAGAACCATTTCTCTTGCACCACTAAGAAGAATCAGACCTCTTTGACCTGCTTTGCCAGGATTTTGTGAAGATTGAGATGTTTGCTAAACCTCAAAGCTGTGCTTGAACAAGGTCACAAGTAAATACATGCTGATATCAGATGTCAAAAAAAAAACCACTCGTTAAGGACCTTCTCTGTGATTCATGAAATTCTGGGCATAATGAGGGTAGTCAGATGTCAGGCCACCCACCCTTGATCCCATTCCCACACCAATCTACTCCAGTGATTTCCCACTATACATGGGGTCTATGATTCTCTATTACTGGTGCCACCTACCACTTCATTTAAAAAAATAATTTACCCACAGGTTTCATGACCCCCAGTCTCATGTGTCAATCATAAGTAATAACTCTGAAGATTAGGAAGTTGACAGTTGTATGAAGAGCCATCTCTGATTTCTTCAAATATTCTAAAGCATTTCTTTTACCTCAGTGGTCAGTTTGTGATATTGTGATCACTGAGAAGTTAGAGGAAGATAGCCCTGTCTCTACCACCTTTACAAACAGCAGAGAGACATGCAATCTGAGCAATGACAAGAGCCGAGGCAGTGCCAGCTGGCCCGAGTCTGACTCAGGTGCTCATGGGACCTGATTTATCCATTCCATGTTTCAGGAGTGAATTCTATGAGTATATTTTAGTGCAGGTGGCTTTGGCTGGGAGGAAGTTTGAGTTGAGAAAACTGTTTCTCTGTCTCTCTATATTTGCCTCAAATCTGTTTAAGGCAAGGTTAACTAAAAGGCTTTCCATAGTTTGTATTTGTCATCAGTAGTTCATGAATGAGCTGCAATTTTATAAAAATAGAGTGGACTTGAAATGTAGGGTCTCAGAAGTGCAGAGATACACATTATTTTCTCTGTTCAACCTCCTTTTGCTCTGGAGCTCCTGTGCCCAAAGAGAGGTGGGTAGGAAGGTGACAATAAACTTGACAGCTCATGGTGACATAGTCTTTTTTATTCAAAAGCAATCTTTTTAAGTAAATAGGCAATTCAACGTTCAAACTTCCTCTCTCTCATCTTTTTTCTTCCCGTTTTATTGAGCAGTAGTTGACATAAAATATTCTATTAGTTCAAGGTGAATAACAATGATTTGATATCTGTACATATTGTGAAATGATTACCACAATAAGTCTAATTAACATTCATGACATCACATAATTACAATTTTGTTCTTATGATGAGAACTTTTAAGATCTACTCTTACCAGTTTTCAAATATACAATACAGTATTGTTAACTATAGTCACCATGCTGTATATAACATCTCCAGGATTAATAATTGGAAATTTGTACCTTTTGACCCTTTTCACGCATTTCCCCCACTCCTCTGAAAACCACCAAACTGTTCTCTGTACCTTTGAATTCAGGGTTTTTTTTTTTTTCTTAGATTTTACATTTAAGTGAGATCATATGGTGTTTGTCTTTGTCTGACTTACTTCACTTAGCATTATGCCCTAAAGATCCATCCATGCTAGAGCAAATAGCAGGATTTCCTTCTTCATTGTGGCTAAGTAATATTCCATTGTATATATGTACCACATCTTCTTTATCCATTCATTCATCGATGGACACATAAGTTGTTTCCATGTCTTGGCTATTGTGAATAATGTTGCAGTGAATGTAGGGGTGCTGATATCTTTTCAAGATAGTGATTTTGTTTCCTTTAAATATAGTCCCCAAAGTGGAATTGCTGTATCATGTTGTAATTTTTTATTTTTAATTTTTTGAGGAACCTCCATATTGTTTCCATAGTGACTATTCCAATTTACATTCCCACTAGCAGTACACAAGTTTCCCTATTCTCCACATCCTTGCCAACACTTACTATCTCTTGGTTTTTTATAATAGCATCCTAACAAGTGTGAGGTAATATCTCATTGTGGTTTTGATTTGCATTTACCTGTTAGGCACTTTTATGTCTTCTTTGGAAAAATGTCTATTCGATTCCTCCATCCATTTAATTTTTTTTTCTTTTTTTACTATTGAGTTGTATGAATTCTTTATATAGTTTGGATATTAACCTCTTATATGATTTGCAAACATTTTTTCCTATTCCATAAGTTGCCTTTTCATTTTGTTGATGGTTTCCTTTGCTGTGCAGAAGCTTTTAGTTTTAGGTCTGTCTTTCAAACAATCAGGTTTGAAGATTTGCAGGGGTGAAGCGGGTAGGTGTCTCTGGCCTGTGTGCAGTCCTCGGGATCACTGTTGACCTCTCTTTGGATGTACCTCATCCTTTATCTCCTGAATGGTCTCAGCGATCAACTTAATCATGTTGGAAACCATCTTTGATAATCAGAGATGTATCAGCACAAGGGTTCCATACTTCGTAGCCATCTTATCCTGTCCCCAGGCATCTTCTGTATCATCAATCCATTCATTGATTTCAGACCCCAGCAGTTGTGCCTGCATAAATGTCCAGACTTCCTACAGGCCCCACCCAGGCCGCAGGGAGATGGAAGCAATCTGCCTCATTGGACTGGGCACTATTTCTACCGTGCTCTAGACACTATGTGTTGGTACAGAGCACCCTGCACGTAGTCTCTTTTCCCACTAAATTCCAAAATCCTGTCTTCTTCTTTTTATCTTTTCTCCCCTCTCTAAATCTCTCCCATATAACTCTATAACTGAAAGGGAAAAGGGCTCCTGCTCTTCCACCTGTGGGGCAGGACCTCCCTGCATTGGCAGCCACATGAACGTCTGTAATCAGACCACCCAGCTTTGTCATTGCTCTGTAAAAGGAGGCTATTGAACTTTAGAAATCCTTTTCTCTGTCAACGAAGCCTATAGTTTTATTGACCCAGAAAAGTATAATTTGAAATATAGAACTAAACAAGGATCCTTGTGTCCCAGGCTGCATTCACTCTCTCTTTGAAGCAATGAACTTTCTTATTTAATAGGTGAAGGATAGGCCTGGTACAGCCATGCGTAGTGGATAATTCGAAATGAAAATACATTGGTTTATTATCTAAGAAAAATGTGAGCCCTTGTTAAAATTTTGCATTTATGTTCATTTGCAGGTAAGAAAGAGTTCAAAGCTTTCAACGAAATCTCAAAATATCAAATTATCAAAATGTTAAGAACTGTTATTTTAAGGCATTTCTCTGGCTACTCTCAATAGCATAATTTGCCCGATACATTTGTGAAGCACATTACAGTTTCAATTTATAAAAATTAATTATAATTACCTCTTGCACATTAGAGCCCAACATCTCTTTGTGGCACATAGGGCAATATTATTACCTGGATTTTACAGCTGAAAAAGGCAAAACACTAATTTTCTTGTTTGATTCACCAGCTACTGCCTTTGGCCAACTTTAGAGAAGGCCTCAGAACCTAGAACATCAGACTGAGAAGGGCCTTGGGGAATATCTCGGCCAATTCTGCTGGTTTTAAGGGAAAGAAATGAAGTTTTGAGAGAGGAGGGGACTTGTCTTGCCCTACACTGTCACTGTCTGCACAGGAATAAGACTAGATGGACTGGCAGACTAGTAAATAGAATAGGATCAGTCATAGAGATGAGGTATAGAGAAATAGGTAATCTCCCATCCTAAAAACAGAAGATCTTCTTTCCATTTTCTGTACCTGAAAATGTTTTGCCAACCAAATTGGCAAGATCAAGGTTTGACAAAAAAAACTAAAGATGGAGGGGATTAAAAATAATGTTAAATACATTTTTTTAAAAAACAGATAATAAAAAATCCATGAGGAATCTCTTCTCAAAACAAATCAAATGCCTTGATATTAAGAACGTTGTCTTAGGGGGAAAAAATGGCGTAGATGATGGAGGCTCTGGTGACCAAATCAAAGTTGCAATAGACACAAGGAGCAAACAGCAAGGAAAAATCATCAGAGATCTAGATGAAGAAGCCATACAACTAGGGAGAAATCTAAGAAATCATCCCGCAATGGCAGAAGGTAGGATGGCGCAAGCTCGTGGGGCTGCCCGGTCTCGACAGCTGAGTGAGACGGAGGCAGCAGCAGAGGCAGCGGCAGATGCTTCTTAAAGGGGCCACATTAGCAAGCGGATTTTCACAGTGATGGACCTGCTTGCTCTGAGCACCAGTACCAAATCAGCTGCACGCAGGGGGCACCAGAGACTTACAGGGAGACATTGTCAGAGTGAGGGGCAAAGTGAGACTTGCTCTGTACAGAAGTGTGGGCGGTATCCATTGTTCCCTGTTGAGCCTTTCTCCCTCCCAGAGTGCGGACACAGTGCCGCCATAGCTATGACATCATCAAACTGGATAACAGAGGTCGCTCCACACAGAGAGTCCCTGAAAATCCGCCTCCTCTAACTTGCGGCCTCACCCAAGCCACATCCAGGTAAATCCTCAGCGAGTCAAGTGCTCCTTGGTGAGTAGCACCTAGACTCACACTGGAGGCAGCTGGCCTTGGGTTCTGGTGTGGCCTTTTGAGGCAACTATAAGTACAATATCTGTGGATTCAGCATCTTGCTGAATCTTAACAGGTGGCCCCAAAGGGGGAAATGATGGGACTAAATTTGGCCTGCAGCTGAACTCTCTCAGGACTGTGCCACTGGACACCTACTACACAAATTCACACTAATAAGACCGGGAGACTTAGGAGCTTTGCTTAGTACATAGAAACAGACACGGAAAGGCAGCCAAAATGAGAAAACAAAGAAGCAGAAACCACATGAGAGAACAGAACAGAGATTCAGATATAATGAAGTCAATAATCTAACAGATGCAGAGTTCAAATCACTGGTTATAAAGATGCTCAATGAACTTATGAGAAGTATAGATAAATTCAGTGAGAACTTTAACAAAGAGATAAAAAAAAAACATAAAAATGGAAATGGAAATTATAAGAGGGAACCAGTCTGAAATGAAGAACACATTATCTGAGATGAGAAGTATATTAAAGGGAATAAACAAAGTGAATAAAGAAAAGAATGGGAAAGCCAAGAACACTCAATCAGAATGGCAAGAAAAAAGAAGCCAAAACTATAATAATAATAATAATTTAAGGACTCTATGGGACACTATTAAAGGTCAATATATCTGTCTCATTGGCATCCTGGAAGGAAAACAAGATGTTGAACAGCTATTTGAAGAAATAATGATGGAAAACTTTCCTAACCTAGTGAAGAAAATAGACATAAAGCCCCAGAAAGTTCAGAGAATTCTCAAAACCAGGAATCCAAAGAGGCCCACACTAAGACACATCATAATTAAAACGCCAAAGGTTAAATACAAAGAGAGAATCTTAAAAGCTGTAAGAGATAAGCAGCTAGTTACCTACAAGGGAGCACCCGTAAGACTGGCAGCTGATTTCTCAAAAAGAACTATGCAGGACAGAAGGACTCGGAACAAAATATTTGATGTAATAAAGACCCAGGATCTACAACCAAGAATACTTTATCCAGCAAAGCTATCATTTAGAGTCGAAGGACAGATAAAGAGCTTCCCAGACAAAAATAAGCTACAGTAATTTATAACCACCAAGTCAGTATTACAGGAAATACTGGAGAGACTTCTTTAAGAAGATAAAATATGTATCAAAAACAGTAATAAAGAATGGTAACAACTACATTCCTATCAATAAGTACCTCAAATGGAAAAGAATTAAGTGCTCCAACTAAAAGATAGAATGGCTGAATGGATAAGAAAATAAGACACATACATATGCTGGTTACAAGAGGCTCACTTCAGATTAAAAGACACACACAGACTAAAAGAAAGGATATAGAAAAAGATATTGCTTTGATGGCCCTAAAAGGTATTTAAGTCAGACAGAGAAAAGTAAACACTATATGATTTCACTTATATGCAGAATCTATGAAGCAAAAAAGAACAAACTAATCAAAAAACAGACTCACAAATTTAGTGGACAATTTGGTGACGGACAGATGGGAGGGGAAGTTGAGGGGCTGGGAGAATGGGGTGAAGGGTTAAAGGAGTACAAGTTGTTGATGGATGGTCACAGGGATGGGAAGCACAGCATAGGGAATACAGTTAGCATTAATATGTTGACTAGACAGAGGGCCAGGGGAGGGAGGGAGCAATTGGAGGGATTGTTTTATGAACTATACAGATGTCTAACCAATGTATTGTATACTTGAAACTAATTTTAAAAAGCCTGTTAAAAACATTTTCTTATAGGTAATCCTTTTCCTGAATCATCATCTTTAATTGTTTAGTAAATACCAACAGCATCATGATCTGTTTAAGTGTTATGTAAAGCAGAGCAAACTTCTTTACCCTCTTTCCTTCTTTCTTTCTCCCTTTCCTTTTTTTCTTTCTTTCTCTCTTTTCTTCTCTCTCCCTCCCTCTCCCCTTCCTTCCTTCCTTCCTTCCTTCCTTCCTTCCTTCCTTCCTTCCTTCCTTCCTTCCTTCCTTCTTTTTCCTTTTTCTTCTTTTTATTTTCCTCCCATGGGCCTCTGCTCATTGATAACATGCGGCCTTTTCATATATTACTGCAGTGTGCAAGTTCATGGCTCTGGGCTGGGTCTTGTCACCATAGATCAAGAGCTTGCAGCATAACACACCTGATGCCTAGTCCTTCCAACAAGCTCCACATAGTGAGAAGCAGACTTGTTCTTGAATGTTTTTGTTTACAGAGACTAAAGTGAATTATCTATAGGTTTTTAAATAAAAAAGATCTTAAATATTTGGCTTAGGCGTAAAACTGCCTTATTTCAAAACTTTAGTTGGAGAAGTTTTGTGCCTTTGGTTTGGCGTGACAAGGTCACTAGTAGCGTCCATTGTTGCACCAGAGGAACTATTAACATTCAGTTTCCTGGGCCCCGGCCTAGCCCTACTGGTCAGAACTCCCTGGACAGAGGCTTGAGAAACTCTGCTTTAACCAGTTTCTCCAGTGATTTCTATAAAATGAACCTAACACTTGCTGGTGAGAGCCAGTGTTTTGGGTTGTCATTGTTCTGGCAATGTGTGAATTCATGTGTATATGTGATAATAAGACAGCGTAAGGAAGGGTTGGACAGGAGCTGGTGTTTTCCTTCAGGCTCCAACTCGGCCCCTCTAGCAATCAACCCCAATATGATAATGTGAGCATAGGTCTCCAAACCCGTCACTTGGTCTGACCACTTGGGTTACAAAAGAGGGCATGCCCTAAGTGCTCAGGGCCTTCATGTCTGTTCAGTGTGAAGAATGGAGTCCTGACAGCAGATGTGGATCCCTCCACTTATGGCTTATTGGAGGTCAATTGCCTCCAATGCTTTCTTCACAATGTGCCTCATACTTACTTAAGGCCAAGAGATATCTCTTCTCTCTTCAAGTGCTTTGTAAAACTATCAAGCACAATATGGAGTGAGCATGGTCATCAACATCATTCTATCTGCAAGGCAGAGTGTTGAGAGTCCCTCAGGTTACCCTTGGGTTCAGTGAGTCATAAGATGGACTCTCGGGATTGAGAAAACCTGGTATGCTCAAAATTATGGTTTATTTCAATGAAAAGTTACAGATGAAAAATCACCAACAGAAACATATAGAAGTGTCCAGGAGAGACCAGGCACAGCTTACACTTGTGCTCTCCCAGTGGAGTTAGGCAGACAGCACTTAACCCTCCCAGCAATGTTGCGTGACATGTATGAAGTATTGCCAATCAGGGAAGCTCACATGAACCTTGGTGTCCAGAGTTTTAATTGGAGGTCATGTAGGATAAAACTCCTGATTGAACTTAGACACTCCGTATCCAGCTCTCCACTCCCATGCCCAGGGCAAACAAAAGCAAGCATTCACCATAAATCACATTGTTAGCTTAAACTACCAGTGTTGCCACAGGCCCCAGACATTCAATGACACTCTTCTTAGGCAGGATATTCCAGTGGCTCAGAGCTTATCTCCCGGGAAATGGTCCAGAGCCTGAAGACCTTTGGAATGTGCAGGGTTTTGGGCCACCTAGGCCTGCCAAGTTAACTCTTTATGGACAGGCAGGCCAGACAAGAATTCCTGTCAATACGCAATACATAGGGACTCAGATTGAAATGTAAGAACATCTCAAAGGATAAGACAAGGAGTAAGACTTCCTACCTCCAGATTAGTGCTCCCAGAGGGGCACAGTTCAAGACAGGGAAACTGTGTGAGGATGGGGCTAAGTGAGGTGAGCAGTGCTATGACCCCAGGCCCAGGGGTAGCATGAGAGTTTTGCTGATGGAAGAACCCAGCAATGAGCAGTAAGACTGTTAGAGATGCCCCTGGGTAGGGGTTAGCTGGGTCAGGGTGCTGAGAGCCCCAACCTGCACCCTGGGGTGAGAGGACTGTTTATATGGTTGATGAGATTTTCATCTGCAAGCTAGGATAGCTGCAGATATCAGTGATTAAGTGACAATGAGGAGAACCATAATTTTCCAGTTTCTAAACAGGACAATCATGAACATGAGGCCCAACCAAGGCAGCTGCCAAGTCAGGCTGGATAGGAGGGTGAGCTTTAGAAACTAAAGTGGTCTAGAGTAGCTGTGGAATTGCTAGACCCAGAGGCTGACAAAGATCATAATGTCTCCTGCACTGTTGGCCGAGGTATCCCTGTAGTGCTTCTGCGAAGAAGGGCATGGCCCTGGCACTGAAGGGAGATGTGCTAATGGAGCAAATAAATGTAGGGAACCTCTGGATGGACAGGGCAGAGGACATCCCTCACTGCAAGGCACTCATGCCTGCCACTTTCCCCTATCATGTTCTTTCCCTCAGCCTTGCTGTAGCCTCTGGGGTTGTGTCTTAGCGATGGTGCTGTCCTGCTGTCAGATTCATACCCCCTCCTTGGGAACTAAGACTCGTAGATACCAATGGAGCTCTGTCCCTCACAGCTAGCCTCCCAGGAATAGCGCCTGGCATTGCACGATTTGTGGACTTACTCCCTTACCTGCTTCCATCACTCATTTATTGTCTGTGGGGGATCCTAGTGAGGGCTTCTCTAATGCTTTGGTGGAAGGGTTGTGTGAGAAGGGCTGGAGGAAGCTCAGCCTTTCACAGCTTTCTGGAGTTGGGGTGGGGTGGGATGGGGTGGGGTGGGTGGTTTACATTGCTCTCATTTGATTACCTCTGTGGCTGATACGGGCATGTTAAAAAGGTTCAGGAAAGCTATTCCACTTTTTCTCATTCTTTTAGGTACTGCTCTTGGTACTCAAAATCCTTCAGCTAACTCAGTAGTTCTCTAAGTGTGGTCCAGGAGCAGCAGAAACAGAATCTCCTCGAAACTTGTTAGAAATGCAAATTCTTAGGCTCCCTCCCAGATTCACTGAGTCAGAGATTCTGAAGTGGTCCAAGCAGTCTGGGTTCTAACAAGCCTTCCAGGTGATGCCGATGCACACTCAAGTTTGAGAACGGCCGAGTTAGCCATTGAGCCTTCTAGATTAAACATGGCCCTAGAGTCTTACTTTGAGTATGCAAATCTCCCTTGATGAGCATGGGGACGTGAGACCCCTGCTCTGTGTTGACCAGTACATGTGGTGTTCACCACAGGGAGTACTTGGGCAGCCAGGAACAGGCAACAACACAATCTCTTACACATTCTTACCACTTACAAAGTGTTAAGCATGAAACACTTTGCCGAATGATTTTACTAATTCTTCACAACATGGCGCTTTAGTGAGGCAGGAGCTGTGATAGATAAGGAAACTAAGCCCAGACAGAGGGAAAGAGGTTCAGATCCGTCTGGGGCCAGGCAGATCCCAAGCAGAGCCCAGATCCCTGCCAGGAGGCTGGCTTGAAGCAGAAATGGGATGGGGGTGTCTAGGTGGTCACAAAGGACTGACAGGCCACCTGGCATGTCCTAGGGCTCAAGCATGAACCCAGCGCGGTGGCAGGCTCTGAGCGGGCTGACAGAAGGTGTGGCCTGACAGAAGGTGTAGCCCTGTCCGTGGTACACACAAGTATGAAGGCACGGGGTTACACTCTGCTATATTGATGGCAGCGGAGGCTAGCCAAAGGTCACCTTTCTTTGCTTTGGGCTGCAAAATTGTTAGAGCAGTTCTCTGTTGTCATACTAGCTGCCTCAGCTAATCTCACGCCACCTGGAATTCTGAATTTTTAAAGGAATAGTGTTAAGTATCATTTTAAAAAATCCTTCACAGAGCCAGGTCCAGCCCAGGCCGGACTTTTCGGGCGTTGGGGGACTTCGCGGACCCGCGTGCTGGGTCCAGAGTCAGGCGAGGGCTGGGACCCGGCGGCAGCAGGGAGCACAAGGAGCCGCTAGAGGGCGCTCCGCGACCGCCGCGGGAGGCAGCTCGGAGCTGGCGGACAGGTGCGGCCAACCCCGCAAGCAGCTGAGAGCGCCCTGCACCCTGCGGAGGTGCCCTCATCGCCCCAGCCCTGCCCTGGCCTCTGGTCAGCCCCCGAGCTCTGTGCCACTCTGCCGACCCGGCTCAACACCTTCTGTGGCCACAATAGGCGGGGCACTGATCTCCCGCACATGTCGCCCTCTGTGTCACACTTGGGGCATTTCTTATGTGCTCTGGCTCCTCCGAGAGGCTCCGTGTTGCGGCAGTCCGTCCATCTGCCTGATTCTCTGCGCACCCAGGGTTTTGCAGATGACACTTGGGAGAATTGGAGACCCGTGACACGCAGGTTGGCTCAGAGAAGTGCGTCTCCCTGGGATATGATGTGCCCAGGGTGTTGGTGTGGGCAGAAGTCTATGCCGATAGACACAGGAGACCTGGCCGCTGCCAGCTCGCGTCTGTCGTCCACTCTCCAACTGACAGAGAAAGCAAGTGTCACCCATCGGCCCAGCGTCCTTCTTAACTTCCAGCCAATGGGGCAAAGAGAAGAAGGTGGAGAACTCTGTCTGGGGCAGGAGGGCCTGCAGCTCTGCCAGCCCGGAGCGGAGCCTGCTGTGCAGGTCACCCCATCTTTCTGCCCTCCAGACCCTATCCTGCAAAGTTCTAATTTTGGGATACGATTTTCTCGGTCGTTGGGAAAAAATCCATAAAGGCAAGTTTTGAATAAAGGCTATCTAGGAAAAAAAGGAAGGAAAAAAGAAGGAAGCAAGGGAGAGAGAGAGGAAGCCTTTCGCCAAAAATCTAACCCTCGCCAGACCCCCACGCCAGGGCAGTGTGGACAAAATTGTGAATCTGACAGGACAATTCTCCCTGGTGCCAACCACTGTGTTTTGATGTCCCACTGCAGCTGGGAACCTCACTATGCCCCTCCCAATGCTTCTCCCCAACCTTTCTTCAACACCATGTTCCCAAAGCTTCCAGAGCCAGCCTTTATGCAGGAGGGAGCAAAGGGACCTCCACATCTTTGCAGCCTGGTCTCCACCATCTATCAAAAAGGTCTTCGATGATTGCTAAAGTCCCTCTCTGCTGACATTTGAAGTAGTCAAATAATCTAGGTTCTCAGCCTTTCCTGGTTCAGATTACAACTGCCTGGGGAGCTTTAAAATATTATGGTCTGGGCCCTCCTCCCCACTCCCACCCTTCTGATGTAATTGGTCTGCGGTAGAGCTCTGCATCTGTATTTTTTCAAAGTTTTCCAGATGATTTGAATGTGCAGCCAGGGCTGGGAACCTCTGGCATCTAATTCCTGCTAAGAAATATTTGCATGCTCATAGGAGAGTCCTGGAAACTGAAAAGTCAACTTATCTCTAATGCTGGAATAACAGACTCAGTCATGAGTAGGAGTGGTATTTGGGGGAAATTCCACTTGAAGGCTTATGAGGCTATTGAGCCCCTCTGCCCACTCTAGGTGGATAAGGGGCATGCCACGCAGAGGGGCTTCTTTCTTCTTTCTCTCTCTCCTGCCTCTATGCCTCTTTCCTCTACTGCTTCCTGCCTCTTTCTCTCATTCCGTTTTGTCCATGCCCCCAATGTGTTGACTGGCTTTCCTGCTCAGTCTTTCTCCTCAGCTTCCATGTTTTCTTAAGAACCATCCTTCTCCAGGACAATGTCCCTCTTTCTCTCTCGGTCTACAGCCTGAGCTGGCAACAGGAATTTTGCTGCTGAAGATTAGGAGCTCTGAGTGGTGAGTCTGAGGAAGGGGAGGCTCTCTAACAGCGACTTTCTCTGGGACACATTACCAGCATACTGATCAGTATTCTTATTGCTGACCTTGGACTCATTCTGGGAACTGAGATTCTGCAGCTGTTAAATTATTGAGAGGAGAATCTTTGAGGGAAGAGGCAGGGCCAGGACTTATGGGACCTGGTTCCTGTCCCAGCTCTGCCATTAACAACTTGATACATGACCTTGAGCCTGGCACGTCTCTCTGGACCTCAGATTTTTTACCTGTAAAAGGAGGAACTGTCAAGTATTTTTTTCAGTGTTGACATTCTGTGACTTCTGTGTCACATCCTGGAGAGTGTGAAATGGCCTTACAACTCAAAAATGGGAGCTGAAATGATTGAAACTTATTCCATGATTATAGAACCATCTATTCTCAGAATACTGTTGTAGTTGCTGGGAATATAGCAGTAAACTCAATAAAGCCCCTTCTCTCGTGGAGCTGACACTGTGGAAGGAAGGCTGGCATTGGTTTGGGGGGCTCTAATCACATCCTTTAAGTTCTGGCAAGGGGAGGCACTGTGGGAGCCCCAGCAGTATAGCTCTGTGGAGCTCACAGAATAGTCAAGGGAGGTGCCCAGTCATAGGGTAAGGTTGAGGCAGCTGAGACTGCCCAGAGCTCTGCACTGTCAGATGTAGAGAAAAGATGCTCTAGGCACAGAAGTCAGCACTGAACCAGGAAAACTGCTGCAAAAGGTGTGACCCTCTACTCTTGCTAAAGACTAGTTGCTTTTTTGAAGATTTTATCAGATTTTCCATATATATGATTGTGTTTTCTGCAAATAAAGACAATATTCCCTTTCCTTTCTAATCTGGATGCATTTCATTTCCTTGTCTTGCCATATTGCCTGGCTGAAGCCTTCAATACAAGACTGAATAGAAGTAGTGAGATTGAACATCTTTGTCTTGTTCCTGATCTTGGCACAAAACATTCTGTCTGTCACTACAGTACAGGTCTGCTCAAAATTCTTTCAGCTTTTGTATATCCGAAAACTCATTATTTTGCTTTTGTCTTTGTTAACTATAGGTTTTTCATAGCTACCAAGTCTGATGTTAACTATAGGTTTTTCATAGCTACCTTTATCAGGTCGGCAATGTTCCCTTCTATTTCTACTGTACTAAAAGTCTTTATCATAAATGGATGTTGGCTTTTGTCACGTGATTTTCCTGTATATATTGAAATCATTATATGTTTTCCTTTTTAGTTTGTTATTAAGGTGAATTACATTGATTTTCAAGTGATAAACCAAGTTTGCATTCCTGGGATTCCTGTTGCTTATGATGTTTTATTCTCTTCATATGTTATGAGATGTGATTCCCTAAAGTTTTTATTAAAATTTTGCATATAAATTAATGAGAGATATTGGTCTGTAGTTTTCTTTTTTTTGGTAATGTCCTTTTCTAGTTTTGATATTGGGATAATTCTGGCCTCATAGAAAAGAATGGGAATTATTCTATGCTTTTAGATTTTCTGGAGGAGTTTGTGTAGGTTTGGTATTAATGTTTCTTTAAGTGTTTGGTAGAATTTACTACTGAA
>NW_011888909.1:3566466-3575921 GCF_000151845.1 Pteropus vampyrus
TGCAGATGTAATTAATTAAGATGGGATCATACTGGATGTGGGTGCACCCTAATCCAATGGTTGGTGACTCTGTAAAAAGAGAGAACAGAGACAGACACAGGAATGATGGCCATGTGAAGACAGAGGGAGAAATTGGAGTGATGCAGCTGCAAGCCAAAGAATGCTAAGTGCTGGCAACACCAGAATCTAAAAGAGGTAGGTAAGGATTTTTCCTAGAGTCTCCAGAGGGAGCCTGACTCTGCCAACACTTCATTTAAGGCTTTTAGCTTCCAGAGCTGTGAGAGAATGCATTTCTGTTGTTTTAAGCCACCCAGTTTGTGATAATTTGTTACAGCAGCCCTAAGAAACTAATACAGTACTCTAATTGATGCTCATAATTGGTGAATTACGAGATTCCTACTCTGAATGTTGGGAACAGGTTTTGAGAAATTTTCTCTTCCAGCCTCTAGTAGTGTCCTAACAAATATGATGATCAATGTTCAACCGAATACTGGACAAGAACACTCTGCAGGTCCTCAGAGCTCACTCTGTGTAGCTCTCTCTCTGTCTGTCTTGCTTGGCCCTCTGCACTGTGGACTCCAACCAGCTTGGCAGCTCTCAGTGCTCATCTCCATTTCCCCAAATCAAGGAACTCACTATGTCTCACATTGTCTCAGAGTCAGAGTTGTGTATAATTTGTCCTTTGATTTGGTTTTGTTGTTATTTCATGTGGAATGATCAGTCCTAGTTACTCCATTTTGTCTTGAAATGCAGTCTCATTTACTTTTTGTTGGTCTTGATGAAGAGGTTTTTTTTCCTCTTTAGAAGGTAGCTCATTTGTCATTTGGCTTTAAGATGTATGAATGTATGTATGTATGTATGTATGTATGTATGTATGTATGTATTTGCTTTTGGTTAAATGAATTTTATTTATTGTTTTCCTTTTTCTATATCTTTAAAGTTTTTAGACATATAAAAATTTTGAAAGAAATAGTAAAACAAACACACATGTAGTCCTTATCTAAATTCAACAGTTATTAATGCTTTCCCGTGCCTGCTTCTCCTTTCATTCCCTCTCACTTCCCCTCTCTCTCTACCTCTGTCTCTCTCTCCTTCTCACTTCCCCTCTCCCCTTAGCTCATGATATTTTATTCATTGTGTTAACAGCAATTACAGTCATTCTTCTCGTTTTTAATATTCAGTTGTTTAAATTTGGCCAGTGTCATCCCATTCATGTGCACTCTGCTATGTCCCCACTGTTTTTTGAAACTTGCTTAATTACTGGCACAACAATATGCCCCAGGTTTGTTTTCTGCTTTCCCAGCTCCAGCTCGTGGATCTATGTTTTTCATTTTGGTACCATTTAGAAAGCAAGCTCTGGTCACCAGGTGTCCTCATTGCTATGAGGGTATCTATCTTTGCTACTATGCTCTTTCTGTGGGAAAAGCTAGTTAATATGTTAAAATGAAAAATCATGAATTTATTTTAACATAACTATTTCAAAATAATCATTACAGAGTTTAGGTAACTATTACATTTGTAGTATTTTTAGATGTTTACATCTTTTTTAAACTGGTATTACATTTTAAAAGTACTTTTAAAACTTTTATCTCAACGGTTTCAAGTTAGGAAAAATCTATAGGCTTTTTCTCCTTCCACGTAAGATGAAGAGCAAAAGTATCTCTTCCTAACATCACCTTTTTTCATGTTTTTTCCTTGGTCTTCATTAAATAATATGAGAGGCGGAATAATCAAGGATCTCCTACTTTCTTGATGTGTGACCTTGAGAACGGTAGTTAAACTCTCTAAGCCCCTATTGTTTTTCTGACATATCAGGATTAATAATGAACTCTGTCTCATATGTTTATTCTTAGGCTTAAACAAGATAATAAAAATACTTAACGTGATCATAGTAATCATCATTAATATTATTGTATTCTATTACTCTCATTTTTCGATTTGGGGAGTTGGGACTAACATTTTCTTCCTATAATATCTGCCACAATTATTTAGCACTTTCTCTATTTAAGTCTTCTGGGGCACCATCAGCCTTTTTATGTCACAATTTCTCCATTTTTCAGCTGTCAAGTTTGGGGTATGTCTCAGGTTGCTGTCGAGGTCTTGATAGCCACATGTGACTGGTGGCCTCTGTATTGGAAAGCACAAATATAGAACATTTTCATCATTATAGAAGTTCTATCAGGTAGAACTGATATAGACAATATTATATTGTTTCCTGATATCTAGAGGTCCTTAGTACAGTCCTTTTTTTTTCTTTTGTCAGTAAATCACCTCTTTATAAAATTTGTTTGAAGATATATAAGACTTTTTACTTTATCCTTGAAATTCAAAAAAGGTAAGTCCTTCACCAGTTAGACACTTCAGTACAGCAAAATTTTCTTCTATTGATTAATTTAACAAAAGTACACCAGTGCTATATGAATGTAATCATGGTGTACTTTTATAAAATTTTAAACAAAAGTCAATATTTTTAATTTAAAAAGTGAAATACAGAAATTTATACTGTTCAAAGTTTAAATCTTTCATTAGCCCAGGCTTTCTCCCCAGGGGAAATTCTCTTTACCAATTTGGTCTACCTCTTTGGACATGCTTGATATAAGTAAATATTCACAAGGGAAAATCATATACTTGAGGCTTTTTTCAGTTGATTGATATAGGATTTGTTGTTCTACAACTTGCTTTTATCACTTAACAATATTAATTAGGAATTTTCTTTATGTCTGTACATAGATTATTTTTTTTAAAGGTTGAGAAAAATGTTGCAGAGTGGACATACCATCATTTATTTCACAAATATCCTATTGACGGACATTTGAATTCAAGAAAAATGTTTTGCTTTTCTAAACAATGCCATAATGTATATCCTTTGACATATATCTTTACGTCCCCCCGAATAGACTAGGCATCTAAAAGGCAAAAGTACAGTTGCTGGTTGCAAAATACATATATTTTAAATTTCATAAGTACTGATAAATTGCCTTCCAAAAGCTTCTCTGATTGATCCCCCCACTCCAACAGTATATGAAGATATCAATTATCTGGTTTTCCATACCGCCGTTAACACTGGATAGTATTATTTAACATTTGATTATAAATTTTATGGTCAAAATTAACTCCCTGTCTTAATTGGATGGGACCAATTGATAAACTCATTCTATAAATGGTTCTTTAAATTCCCAGACTATTGACACAGTATGTACTGCTATTCCCTGGAGATGAAAACACCACTCGGAGCTCAGGGTCTCTTTAAGTCAACTAGCAAGATACATTCTTTTCCCCTGCAGCCTTCTCCCCAGCCTGCTTGTGCTTAGACTCCTCCTGAGCCCATTCGTCGACCAAGGTAATCTCCCTTCTATTCTCTGGACACTTGAACTACAGTGTCCCTGATGGCCTGTCTTCACATCTAATGACCCTTGACTGGGATTCTGAATATGAGAAGGAAAGGGAACATGGGTACTCGATCTGCATTCTTGCACTGGCAGTTGTGATAGGCCATCACTATACACTTTTCGTGATTAATCATCAAGATTCCTATAAATGCAGGTTAAAACATAGATGTAACATTTATGAAAATAAAAGCATATTGTACGTACTTCAAACATAATTTTACATTATTTTACGAACACTTTTATGCATTAAGTATTCTACAACATCTTTAAGAGTTGCATTGTAATCCATTGTACAGATACTTTATAATTTATGTAATAAGCTCATTATTTACAAACTGCTTCAAATTTGTATTAGGAAATAACACTGATGAATATCCTTGTAACAAAAAGTGAAACGGTTGAGTTAAAAGATATGCACATATTTAAGATCAAATTGACAGCAAGAAAGTGTACAAATTTTTAGTGTATGGCTTTTGAATTTTTACATACATTTATTTACAACCATATAACCACCAATAAAATCAAGATGTAGAATATTTTTAACACCCAGAAGACTCCTTTGTGCCCTCTCAATACGTGCTTCCCACTTAGGTATAATCATTATTCTGACTCTGCTTGTTCTTGAACTTCAAACAATGAAATAGTATACATGTACACGTTTATATGGGGCTTCCTTTATTTATTATTACATCTGTAATCTA
The DNA here is from genome assembly GCF_000151845.1 of Pteropus vampyrus. Classification (NCBI taxonomy): domain Eukaryota; kingdom Metazoa; phylum Chordata; class Mammalia; order Chiroptera; family Pteropodidae; genus Pteropus; species Pteropus vampyrus. The sequence continues at coordinate 3,570,557 of NW_011888909.1, forward strand.
GGTAGTAATGTTTTTTTTTTCAGTTGTATTGTATCCCATTATATAAGTATATCACTATTTATTTATTAATTCTCTTGTTGATGGACACTTGAGTTATATCCAGTGTTTGACTGCTATGAACAAATCTTCTGTGCACAACCTTATTGTCTTTCATTGTATGTCTATACTTACTGCTCTTGGGTATATGCCTAAGAATTGAATTACAGAGTCAGAGTAGATGTATGTTTAATTTTAACAGGTAGAGCCAAATAGTTTTCTGAAGAGGTGTCAATTTACACCTCCACCAGAAATAATGTTGTGTGCTTTCTCATTGCTTACTGGCTATTTTGATATTCTCATTTCAAAGCACCTATTTAGGTTTTTTAGCCATTGAATGTTTTGGTCTTTTTCTTATTGGTTAGTAAAAAAATATTCTGGTAATATATTTACAGATATATGTGTTGCAAATATATGCTCCCAATCTCTGACATGCCTTTTCACTATCTTAATGGAGGCTTTGATGAGCAGACATTTAAATTTTGACTCATTACATTGATCAAATTTTCTTCTTATGGTTAGTACTTTTTTTGTGTCCTACTTAAGGAATTTCTACCCACTCCAAAATCCTGAAGGTATTTTTCTATATTTTCTTAGTAAAGTTTGCTATTTAACTTTCCACGGATAAGGCTATGATCCATTTTAAATTAATATTTTTAGTGGTATGAGGTAGGATTTCTTATAATTTTAGTCTCTTTAATTTTTTAAATAGTGAAATTTAAAAAAACATTCAGAATATTTATAAAATGTGAATGTACAGGTTACCTATTATTGTCAAATGACCATTGTATAGTCTCTCATCTACTTTTTTTTTACAGCTTTATTGAAAAAATAGACAATTAGTTGTTCATATTTACAGAATACAATTCAACGAGGTTTTTCAATTATAGTTGGCATACAATAATATATAAGTTTCAGTTGTACAGCATAGTGATCAGAGATCTATATAACTCATAAAGTGATCACCCCAATAAATCTAGTACTCCTCTGCCCCTTACATATTTATTACAATATTATTGACTATATTCCTTATGCTATACTTTATAGCTCCATGACTATTTTGTAGCTATCTGTTTGTACTTCTTAATCCTTTTGCCTTTTTTCACCATCTCCCCAACTCCCTTCCCATCTAGTAGTCCTCAAAATATTCTCTCTATCTATGAGTTTGTCTTCATTTTTGTTGTTGTTGTTGTTGTTTATTTTGTTCTTTAGATTTCACATATATGTGAAATATATGGCATTCGTCATCAGCCATCTGACTTACTCATGCAGCACAATACCCTCTAGGTCCATCATGCAATATCTTTTTCTATCACCTCACTTTTAGTCTGTGTGTGTCTTTTAATCTGAAGTGAGTCTCTTGTAGGTAACATATGTAAGGATCTTATTTTCTTATCCATTCAGCCACCCTATCTTTTGATTGGAGCACTTAATTCTTTTTATTTGACATACTTGTTGATAAATATGTAGTTATTGCCATTCTTTATTCATATTTTTCATACATATATTTTTCTTCTTCTTAAAGAAGTCCCACTAACATTTCCTGTAATACTGGCTTGCTGGTGATGAACTCCTTAACCTTTTTTTTTTTTTTTTTTCGGTCTGGGAAGCTCTTTATCTGTCCTTCAACTCTAAATGATAGCTTTGCAGGATAAAGTAATCTTGGTTGTAGATCCAAAGTGTTTTCATCACTTTGAATATTTTGTGCCCTTTCAGCCTGAAAAATTTCTTTTGAGAAATCAGCTGCCAGTCTTATGGGAGCTCCCTTGTAGGTAACTAATTGCTTTTCTTTTGTTGCTTTTAAGATTCTCTCTTTGTATTTAAACTTTGGCATTTTAATTATGATACATCTTGGTTTGGGCCTCTTTGAGTACATCTTTTGGGACCCTTTGAGTTTTGTGAGGTTGTATGTATAGTTTCTTCACCATAGGTTAACATAGGTTAACATAGTTTTCCATCATTATTTCTTCAAATAGATTTTCAACTTCTTGCTCTCTCTCTTCTCCTTCTGGTACCCCTATTATGCAAATATTGTTATGTTTGATGTTTCCCAGAGACTCCTTAAACTTTCTTCATTTTTTTTTTTTAATTCTTTTTTCTTGTTGCTCTTCTGATTGGTTGTCCTCTGCTACACCATCCTCTGTATTGGCGGTTCGATCCTCTTCTTTATCCACTCTGTTAGTTCCCTCTAATATACTCTTTATCTCAGATATTATATTCTTCATTTCTGACTGGTTCCCTTTTACGATTTCCATCTATATTTTTATGATTTTTTATTTCTTTGTTAAAGTTCTCACTGAATTCACCTACTCTTCCCCTAAGTTCATTGAGCATCCTTATAATCAGTATTTTGAACTCTGCATCTGGTAAATTGCTTGACTTCATTTTTTCTGGAGTTCCATTTTATTCTTTCATGTGGAACATGCTTCGTTGTCTCTCCATTTTTGCTGCCTTTCTGTGTTTGTTAAGCCTCCCAGTCTTATTAGCATGGCTTTCTGTAGTAGGTGTCCAGTGGCACAGTCTTGAAAGGGGTTCAGCTGTAGGCCAAGTTTAGCACAGCCCGTGCCTCTCTGGGGCCACCTGGTAAGATTCAGCAAGCAATACAAAGATGGCTGGCATGCATGCTCTGCTTATAGGTGCCACCAGTGTGGGGCTTGGAGCTGCTCAGCAAGGGTCACAGGACAAGCCAAAGACACCACTGGGTGTGGCTTAGTTGGGGCCACAAGTTGGGAGGGGTGGAGTTTCAGGGAATCCTCTGGGTGAAGTGACCTCTGTTATCCTGTTTGATGACATCTTAACTATGGTGACATCTGCATTTGTATGCTGGGATGGTGCAACAGAGGAACAATGGGTACTGTCAACACTTCTGCTTAAGAGAAGGCCTTGCCTCCAGCCCAACAACTCAGTGTCTCCCTGGTGCTCCATGAGCAGCTGACGCAGCACTGGAGCTCGGAGTGAGCAAGTCCGTTACCACAAAAGTCTGACTGTGGTGATAGCCCTTTTAAGAGGAACGTCTGCATCTGCTGGCTACAGCCACCATAGCCTCTGTCCCACTCAGCTGCGTGGGACGGGGCAGCTTTGTGTCTCCTCCCCCTCCTACCATTTTTCTCCCTAGTTGTGGTGCGTCTGTTCATCCAGACCCTGGGAGATTCTGCTTACTGTTTTCCCCATGGTTTCATCACAACTCTGATGTGGCTGCAAGGGGAGATGTACAAAGCCTCTATCCTCTACACCATGTTGCCCAGTCTCCTCACCTAGTTTTAAAGATGAAGTATAGAACCATCAACATTGACATTACCCAAGGTCACGAAGATTTACTCCTATGTTCTCTTCTAAGAATTTTATAGTTTTAGATCTTCTATTTGGGTCTCCGATTTATTTTGAGTTAATTTTTCTGTGTAGTGTGAGGTAGAGGTGCAAATTTATTCCTCTGCATGTGTATATCAAGTTGTCCCAGCCCCATTTTTGTAAAAACCATTCTTTCTCCCACTGAATTTTATTGGCATCTTCATTGAAAATAAATTGACCATAAACGTAGAGTTTATTTCTGGACTTTCAATTCTATTCCATTGATATATGTCTATCATTATGCCAGTATCACACTGTATTATTTACTGTAACGTAGTAAGTTTTGAAATTTCAATGCGTGAATTCTCCAACCTTTTTTTTCCAAGATCGTTTTGATTCTTTTATTTCCATCTGAATTTTAAGATCAGTTTGTTAATTTCTAAAAAGAAGGCCCAGATGATATTTTGGTAAGATTGTGTTGAATCTGTAGGCACTTTGAGTAGAACCGTCATCTTTGTGATATTTTCTTATGATAATGAACATAGCATATTTAGAGATAGTTTTACTATTTCCTTTCTAAATTGTTACTTTTTGTTTTTTCTTTCCTAATTGCCCTAGCTAAAACTTCTAGTATCATATGAATAAGAAGTGGTTAGAATGTACATCTTTGTCTTTTTCCTGATGTTGAAGGGTAAGCTTTCTGTCTTTCACCATTTAGTATGCTATTAGCCACAAAATTTTTTTTTTTTTTTGGTAGATGCTCTTTTTTCAGATCAAGAATGCTCTCTTCTAGTCCTAGTTTTTTGAGTATTTTTAACATGAAATAGGATGTTGAGTTGTGTCAAATGCTTTTTCTGTATCTATTGACACAAACATGAGAGTTTTGTAGGTTATTCTTTTGATATGGTGCATTACAGTATTTTCTTTTTTATGTTAAACTAACCTTGCATTCTTAATTTAAATCTACTTGGTCATGATGTATAATCCTTTTTATATGCTGCTGGATTTGGTTTACTAGTATTTTGTTGAAGATTTTTGTGACTGTATTCAGAATGGGTACTAGTTTGCAGTTTCTTTTTCATTGTGATCTCTTTGTCTAGCTTTGGAATCAGGATAATGCTGGCTTGAGAATGAGTTGTGAGGTGTTTATCTTCATCTACATTTTGGAAGATTTTGAGAATGATTGGTGTTAATTATTTAAATGTGTGGTAGAATGTTGACCAGTGAATCCATCTGGTCCTGGGCTTTTGAGGGGGACGTTTTTTAATTATTAATTTAATTATTTTTCAAGTTTATTCTTATCTTCTATTTCTTCTTGAGTTTATTTTGGTACTTTGTGTTCAGCATACAATTGTTCATAGTATTCCTTTATAGTTCTTTTAATTTTGGTAAAGTCAATAATGATGTCTCCTCTTTTATTCCTGATTTTAGGACTTTGGACTTATTCTTCTTTTTCTCAATCTAGCTAAAGATTTGTCACTTTTAGTTGACCTTTTCAAAAAACCATCTTTTAGTTTGATTTTCTCTATTATTTGTTCGAGCGCCTATTTTTGCAGTTTTTAAAAATTGAGACAAAATCCACTTCAGATAAAATTTACCATTTTAAAGTATCTAATTCAGTAGTTTTTAGTATATTTGCAATGCAATATAACCATCACCACTACTTAATTCCAGAATATATTCATCACCTCAAAATGAAACTCTGTACCCATTAGCAGTTACTTCCAATTCTCCTATCCTGCCATCCTTTGGCAATCACTAACCTGCTTTTTGTCTGTATGAATTTGTCCATTCTGGATAGTTTATAAAAATAGAATTGGACAATATGTGACCTTTGGTCACTTAGTGACTTTTTAAATTTAGAATAATGTTTTCAAGATCCAACCATGTTATAGCTTATATCAGTACCTCATTCTTTTTTATAACTAGATGATATTTTATTGTATGGATATACAACATTTTGTTTATTCATTGATCAGTTGGTGGACACTTGTGTCATTTTCATTTTTGGGAAATTATGAATAATGCTGCTCTGAATATT
>NW_011888909.1:3575971-3578422 GCF_000151845.1 Pteropus vampyrus
TTGTATAAATTTTTGTTTGAATATGTTTTCAATTCTCTTGGATATATACCTAGAGGTAGAATTGCTGGCTACCTCATTAAGCATATGGCTACCATATGCTTAATATTTTGAGGAAATGCCCAACTGTTTTACACAGCAGCTGTATCACTTTACATTCCTACCAGAATGTATAAACATTCTAATTTTTCCATATCCTCACCAACACTTGTTGTTTTTATTTTTTTATTGTAGCCATTCTAGTGTGTATGAAATGATATCTCATTGTGATTTTATATGCATTTCCCTAATGATTAATGATTATATATCTTCTTTAGAGAGTTATTTATTTAACTTCTTAGCCTATTTTTAATTGGGTTATTCATCTTTTTCTTATGAAAGAATGATTACAGTAGTAGTAGTTCTTTATATATTCTAGATACTAGATTATTATCAGATATGTAATTTGTAAATGTTTTCTCCTATTCTGTGTTGTTTTTTCACTTTCTTGAAAGTATTCTTTGATATGCAAAAGGTTTATTTTTAAAGTCTAATTTATTTATTTTTTTCTTTGATATTTGTACTTTTGGTATCACATATAAGACAATGTTGTCTGATCTAAGGCTATGAAGATTTAAACCTATTTTTTCTTCTAAGAAAAATGTACTTAAATTTACTTCCTTTGTAATTGGAGATATCTTTTTTCCCTTGCCTAACTTCCTTAATTACTTTAGCCCTTACACTTAGATCTTTGGTCCATTTTGAGTTAATTTTTAGATATGATGTGAGGAAGGAGACCAGCTTCATTCTTTTACATGTGAATATCCAGTTGTCTTAGTACCACTTATTGAAAAGACTGTTCTTTTCTCCCATTAAATGGCTGACACCATGTTCAAAAATCGTTTGACCTTAGATGTATAGATTTATTTATGGGATCTCAATTTTATTCCATTGACCTATATATCTATCCTTATGCAAGTACTACACAATTTTGATTATGGTGACTTTGAGGTAATTGAGAAGTGTGACTCTCTAACTTTGTTCTTCTTTTTTAAGAATGTTTTGTATATTCAGGGTCCCTTTCATTTCCATTCGAATTCTCAGTTTGTCAATTTCTGCAAAAAAAAAAAAAGTCTGTGGAATGTTGTTAGGGATTTCATTAAACTTGTATTTGGGGAGCACTGGCATCTTCTAATATTAAATCTTCCAATGCATGAACATAAGATATCTTTGCACTTAATTAGATCACTTTTATTTCTTTTAACAATGTTTAGTAATTTTCAGAGTACAAGTGTCTTACTTCTTTGGTTAAATTTATTTAAAAATATTTTCTTCTTTTTGCTGTTATTATTAACAAAGTTATTTTCTTAATTTCATATTTGGACTATTCATTGTTAGTGTATATATACAATTAATTTTTGTATGTTAGTATTGTATCTTGCAACTTTGCTGAAATTATGCTAATACTTTCTTGTGGTGGTCTTTTAGGGTTTTCTATATAATAGATTATGTTATCTGAAAATAAAGCTGGTTTGCTTCCTTACTTCATCTTATAATCTAAGATGCCTTTTTTTCTTATTGCTTAATTTCCTTGGCTAAAACCTCCAGTGTTAAATAAAAATGTCTAGAGCAAACATTCTTATCTTGTTCCTGATCTTGAAGGAAAAGTTTTCAGTTTTTCATCCTTAAGTACATTACTAGCTATGGGTTTTCTATAGATGCTTTTTAGCAAGTTGAGAAAACTCCTTTCTATTCCCAACTAATTTTTGAATATTTTTTTCAATCATGAAAGTGTTTTGTATTTTATCAAATGTTTTTTCTTGAGTCTATCAAGATGATCATGAGATTTTTGTCTTTTATTACATCGATAGGGAGTTTTATATTAATTGATTTTGGGGATCATAAATCAATCTTGAATTCCTAAGATAATTTTCACTAGTCATAATCTTTTTTCACTTGGTGTATAATCTTATTTATATGCTACTGGATTTGATGTACTGGTACTTTATGGAGGACATGTGTGTCTATATTCAAAAGGGATAGTGATATCATTTGTTCTCGTGATGTTTTATGAGACCAGGATAATGACCTCTAAAATGAGTTGTGATATGTTCTCTCCTTATTTATTTCTCAAAAAAAATTTTTTGAGAAGGATTTTGTTAATTCTTCTTTATATTTTTGGTAGAGGAGTGACGTCAGAAACATGGCAGAGTGAGGGATATCCCCACATCTCTCCCCTTGAAACAACAATAAGCTGAACATCTAAAACTCAACAAAAACACCCAAAATGCACACCAGCATGTCTGAGTGTGGGATCTGTGCACAAGAGCTACCACAGGTCGGAACCCCGGGAGTCGGGTGGCAGACTGGGAGAAACAGGAGATGGGGAAGGGGAGAAAGTGCAGCAGGTTCCATGAACATCCCTGCCTGGGAGAGCTACGAGCTCCACGTGGCTGGTGGCAGTGCCCAGGCATC
>NW_011888909.1:3579672-3582621 GCF_000151845.1 Pteropus vampyrus
GGTGGCAGACTGGGAGAAACAGGAGATGGGGAAGGGGAGAAAGTGCAGCAGGTTCCATGAACATCCCTGCCTGGGAGAGCTACGAGCTCCACGTGGCTGGTGGCAGTGCCCAGGCATCAGAGCAGAAAGCAGAGAAATGGGGAAAGCAGAGAAGCGGGGATGGCAGAGAAACAACAGTTGATTATTACCAGCCAAGGTTGCAAAAGGCAAGGCGGAGCCGCAGCCCTAATCCCCCAACACAGAGGGACCCTCCCCCCATACCTTCTGAGACCAAACACTGTGGAGCCCCAGGGGAATCTGAGCAAATGCTACTGAAACTGTTACTAACACTGACAGGGACTGAGGGTAGTAACCGTGATTGATCCATAGGGGAAAAAAAAAGGCTTTATTAAGACTTTATAGAAAAGCAAGTATCCGAGAGGCTTAGATACCACCTACTTGAAACCACAAGAGAAACACCTTCTTTGCAACAGGCTAAAGATCTTTATATAATAGATCTTCTTTCTAGGAAAAAAGCAGAATACAATTCCATTAATGCCCAAGTGGAGAAATAGTCCACTGAAACACAATGAACAACCAAGGTAACAAGGCATCTCAGAAAGAAAGTGAAAACTCTCCAGAAAATAAGCTTATAGACGTAGAAGTATGTGATTTAAATGACAAGGAATTCAGGATGATACTTCTGAAAAAACTCAATGAGATCCAAAACAATTCATATCAATAATTTCAAAAAATGAAAAAAAGAGAGGATGAGAAGAATGGGTTTTGTAGCAAGGAGACTGAAACCCTCAAAAAGAACCAAATAGAACATCTGGAGATGAAGAACATACTGAAAGAGATAAAAAATAAAATAGCAAGTTGGGAAATACAGGCGACAAAAAGGAGAAAGGATCAGTGATATCAGAGACAGAAATCTATAAATAAATCAGAAGGAAGGAGAGAGAAATAGAAGAATGAAAACTAATGAAAGAAAAATACAAGAACTAGCTGATATCACCAGAGGAAACAAGAATAATGAGCATTCTCGAAGGAGAGGAAAAGTAGCAGTGATTAAAAAGCATTTTCAAACAAATAGTTGATGAGAATTTCCCAAATCTAAGGAATGAGCTGAAGCTTAGAATTCAAGAAGTCAACAGAATACCCAGTTATCTCAACTCCAAAAGGCCTTCTCCAAGACATATTGTATTAAAATTATCAAAAACCAATGACAAAGAGAATTCTCAGGGCAGCCAAGGAAAAGAAGATAGTAACCTATAAAGGAAAACCCATTAGATTATCGTCGGACTTCTCAGAGCAAACCTTATAAGCCAGAAATAAGTGGAATCAAATATTCAAACATTTAAATGAAGGGAACTACAAGCCAAGAATAATGTACCCAGCAAAGCTCTCCTTTAGATATGAAGGAGAAATAAAGACATTTCCAGACATACAAAAATTCAGGGAATTCTCCGCTGCATGCCTGCATTACAGAAAATATTAAAAGGGATCAGCTCACCTAAAACAAAATGACAAAAAAAAAAAATACATAACTAGGGATAAGGTGACTAACAGATAGATAGATGCAGAAGAGTGCAGCACTTACTAAGAACAGGGCTTTATAAGCTTAAACAATAAGAAGAGATTTGCTATAGCCAGTAGTAATGAATGCTCAGCATACATAGGGACAAATTGAGACAATGACTGAAAAGGAGAGAATTTAAAGATCTAAATTCACAAAGGGGAATGGAGATAAGGCACATGCAGAAGAAAAATGGACGACTATATATATAACTATCCTTCACATATTTGTCATGGTAACCAGAAATCAAGATTCAGAACTGAAGTATATAACATAAAACAAGAAGGACCAGAGGCAAAACCCATGAAAGCCAACCAAAATAAAAAAAACAGAAACACAAGGACAAAGAAGCAGTGGAAACACCGAGCTACCAGAAAGTAAAAGATAAAAAGGCTATAAGAAGATCTCATATTTCAATAATCACCCTAAATGTAAATGGACTGAACTCACCAATAAAAAGGCACAGAGTTACAGATCGGATCGGAAAACAAAACGAAACCATATGCTGCTTCCAGGAGACACATCTCAGCTCCAGAGACAAATATAGACTCAAAATGAAAGCATGGAAAATTATATTGCAAGCAAATGGCATTCATAGAAAAGCAAGAGTAGTGGTACTAATATCGGACAAAATAGACTTCTAATAAAAAAGGTAAAGAAAGATACTGAGGGACACTTCATAATGATAAAAGGAATCATGCACCAAGAAGACATAACACTTATTAATATCTATATTCCCAATCAGGGAGCCCCGAAATATGTAAAGCAATTACTAACAGAACTAGAGGGAGAAACAGACCAAAACCATATGGTAGTAGGGGACCAAAATACCTACTGTCAGATATGGACGGATAATCCAAACAGAAGATCAATAAGGAAATAACACTATTAAATGACACATTAGACCAACTGAGCATAACTGACATTTACAGAGCCTTTCATCCCCAAACAGTTGCTTATACATTCTTCTCTAGTACACATGGAATATTCTCAAATATTGACCACGTACTGGGACACAGAGATAGCTTCAACAAATAAGAGGGTTGAAATCATACCACCCATATTCTCTGATCATAATGTTTTAAAGCTAGAGATCAACTGCAAAAAAAAAAAAAAAAACACAAATACATGGAGATTAAACAACATGTTACTGAAGAATAACTGGGTCAGAAAAGAAATAAAAGAGAGATCAAGAGATAGATAGAAACGAATAATAATGATAGTACAACATATCAAAACTTTTGGGACATGGCAAAAGAAGTCATTAGAGGAAAGTTCATATCATTACAGGCCTATCTCCAAAAACAAGAATGAGCCGAAATAAACAACCTAATACTTCATCTTGAAAAACTAGAAAAGGAAGAACAAATGAAGCTTAAAGTCATCAGAGG
>NW_011888909.1:3582671-3585198 GCF_000151845.1 Pteropus vampyrus
TATAAGCTTAAACAATAAGAAGAGATTTGCTATAGCCAGTAGTAATGAATGCTCAGCATACATAGGGACAAATTGAGACAATGACTGAAAAGGAGAGAATTTAAAGATCTAAATTCACAAAGGGGAATGGAGATAAGGCACATGCAGAAGAAAAATGGACGACTATATATATAACTATCCTTCACATATTTGTCATGGTAACCAGAAATCAAGATTCAGAACTGAAGTATATAACATAAAACAAGAAGGACCAGAGGCAAAACCCATGAAAGCCAACCAAAATAAAAAAAACAGAAACACAAGGACAAAGAAGCAGTGGAAACACCGAGCTACCAGAAAGTAAAAGATAAAAAGGCTATAAGAAGATCTCATATTTCAATAATCACCCTAAATGTAAATGGACTGAACTCACCAATAAAAAGGCACAGAGTTACAGATCGGATCGGAAAACAAAACGAAACCATATGCTGCTTCCAGGAGACACATCTCAGCTCCAGAGACAAATATAGACTCAAAATGAAAGCATGGAAAATTATATTGCAAGCAAATGGCATTCATAGAAAAGCAAGAGTAGTGGTACTAATATCGGACAAAATAGACTTCTAATAAAAAAGGTAAAGAAAGATACTGAGGGACACTTCATAATGATAAAAGGAATCATGCACCAAGAAGACATAACACTTATTAATATCTATATTCCCAATCAGGGAGCCCCGAAATATGTAAAGCAATTACTAACAGAACTAGAGGGAGAAACAGACCAAAACCATATGGTAGTAGGGGACCAAAATACCTACTGTCAGATATGGACGGATAATCCAAACAGAAGATCAATAAGGAAATAACACTATTAAATGACACATTAGACCAACTGAGCATAACTGACATTTACAGAGCCTTTCATCCCCAAACAGTTGCTTATACATTCTTCTCTAGTACACATGGAATATTCTCAAATATTGACCACGTACTGGGACACAGAGATAGCTTCAACAAATAAGAGGGTTGAAATCATACCACCCATATTCTCTGATCATAATGTTTTAAAGCTAGAGATCAACTGCAAAAAAAAAAAAAAAAACACAAATACATGGAGATTAAACAACATGTTACTGAAGAATAACTGGGTCAGAAAAGAAATAAAAGAGAGATCAAGAGATAGATAGAAACGAATAATGATAGTACAACATATTAAAACTTTTGGGACATGGCAAAAGAAGTCATTAGAGGAAAGTTCATATCATTACAGGCCTATCTCCAAAAACAAGAATGAGCCGAAATAAACAACCTAATACTTCATCTTGAAAAACTAGAAAAGGAAGAACAAATGAAGCTTAAAGTCATCAGAGGAAAGAAATAATCAAAATTAGAGCAGAATTAAATGAAATTGAAAACAAAACAATAGAAAAAATAAATGCAATGAAGAGCAGGTTCTTTGAAAAGGTTAATAAAATTGACAACCCCCGGGCTAGATTCACTAAAGAAAAAAGAGAAAGGACACAAATAAATAAAATCAGGGATGAAAGAGGGGAAATTACAACAGACACTGCAGAAATACAAAGGATCATACAAGAACACTATGAAAAAGGATATAAAACCAAATTTAATAACCTAGAAGTAATGGACCAGTACTTAGAAAAATACAATTTTCCTAGACTACATCAGGAAAAACTGAAAAATCTAAATTGACCGATCAGCAGTTTGGAAATTAAAACAATCATCGAAAACCCACCAAAAAGCAAAAGTTCAGGACCAGATGGCTTCACCAGTGAATTCTACCAAACATTCAAAGAAGATTTAATACCTATTCTCCTCAAACGCTTCCAAATAATCAAAGAGGAGGCAATACTTCACAACTTATTTTATGAGGCCAATATTACCTTGATATCTAAAACTGGTAAAGATAACACACACACACAAAATTACAGACCCATCTCTCTCATGAACGCAAATGCAAAAATCCTAAATAAGATACTAGTGAACCAAATACAGCAACGTATTAAAAAAGATTATACACCACAACCAAGTGGGCTTCATCCCAGAGGCACAGGGTGGTTCAACCTATGCAAATCGATAATGTGATACACCACATAAACAAAGTAAAAAATAAGAATCATATGATCAAATCAATAGATGCAGAAAAAGCCTTTGACAAAAAATAGCATCCATTTATGATCAAAATACTAAACAAAATCGGTATAGAAGGAAAGTATCTTAACATAGTAAAGGCCATCTATGACAAAACCTCAACCAACATTATACTTAATTGTGAAAAACTAAAAACTTTCCCTCTAAGATCAGGAACAAGGCAAGGTTGTCCACTATCACCATTGTTATTCAATATAACATTGGAGGTCCTAGAGAGTGCAATCAGGCAAGAGAAAGATATAAAAGGCATCCAAATAGGAAACAAAGAAGTCAAACTGTCACTATTTGCGGATGACATGATTCTCTCTATAGAAAACCCTAAAGACTTCAAACGAACACCACCAGAAACAATAACCAAATACAATAAAGTTTCTGGATA
>NW_011888909.1:3586378-3600891 GCF_000151845.1 Pteropus vampyrus
ACTATCACCATTGTTATTCAATATAACATTGGAGGTCCTAGAGAGTGCAATCAGGCAAGAGAAAGATATAAAAGGCATCCAAATAGGAAACAAAGAAGTCAAACTGTCACTATTTGCGGATGACATGATTCTCTCTATAGAAAACCCTAAAGACTTCAAACGAACACCACCAGAAACAATAACCAAATACAATAAAGTTTCTGGATACGAAATCAATGTTCAAAAATCCATAGCATTCTTATACTCTAATAATGAGGTGTCAGAAAAAGAAGTGAAAAAAATAATTCCTTTTGCATTGCAACAACAACAAAAAATACCTAGGAATAAATCTAATGCAACATGTGAAGGACATATATAATAAAAACTATAAGACTCTATTAAAAGAAATCAAAGAAGATACAAAGAAATGGACAGATATTTCATGTTCTTGGATTGGAAGAATCAACACAGTTAAAATGACCATATTATCTAAAGCATTAACAGATTTAATGCAATCCCCATCAAAATCCTATGACCATATTACCTAAAGCATTAACAGATTTAATGCAATCCCCATCAAAATCCTATGACCATATTACCTAAAGCATTAACAGATTTAATGCAATCCCCATCAAAATCCTATCAGCATTTTTTAAAGAAACAGAACAAAAAATCATTAGATTTGTACGGAAGCACAAAAGACTTGAATTGCCAAAGCCATCCTGAGGGGAAAAAAAAATGAGGCTAGAAGCATCACTCCGCTCAACTTGAAATTACAGTATAAAGCAACAATAATCAAAACGGCCTGGTACTGGCAGAAAAACGGACATGTAGACCAGTGGAATAGAATCGAAAGTCCAGAAGTAAACCCATGTTTATATGGGCAAATAATTTTCGACAAAAAAATCTCAAAAACATACAGTGGAGAAAGGAAAGCTGGGAAAACTGGAAAGGCACATGCAAAAGAACATAAATAGACTGGTGTCTATCACCACACACCAAAATTAACTCAGAATGGTAAGGACCTGAATATAAGACCTGAAACAATAAAATGCATAGAAGAAAACATAGGAACTACACTCAAGAACCTTGGACTTACAGTGGATTTTATGAATTTGACCTCAAAGGCAACAGAAGTAAAAGCAAAAATAAATGAATGGGACTACATCAAACTAAAAAGCTAATGCATAGCAAAAGAAACTGTCAACAAGGTAAAGAGACAACTATCTGAATGGGAAAATATATTTGCAAGCAACACCTCCATTAAGGTCCTAATATCCAAAATATATGAAGAACTCATACAATTCAGTAACAACAAAAAAATAAACGATCCAAACAAAAAATGGGCAGTGGACCTGAACAGACACTTCTCCCTAGGGGACATACAAATAGCCATCAAACATATGAAAAGATGCTCAACATCGCTAGCTATTAGAGAAATGCAAATCAAAACCACTATGAGATGCCATCTCACACCTGTTAGAATAGCTATAATCAACAGGACAAGTAATAACAATATTGGAAAGGATGTAGAGAAAAAGGAACTCTCATACCCTGCTGGTGGGACTGCAAATTGGTACAACCACTATGGAAAATAGTATGGAGGTTCCTCAAAAAACTAAGAATTAATTTACCATATGATTCAGCAATTCCTCTACTGGGTATTTACCCCAAAGACTTGAAAATCCATATCAGAAAAGATATTTGCACATTGATGTTCATAGCAGCATTATTCACGGTGACCAGGACATGGAAGTAAACAAAGTGTCCTATGATAGACGATGGATAAAGCAGTGGTGGTACATATATACAATGGAATATTACTCAGCCATAAGAAGAGATGAAATACTGCCATTTGCTACAATATGGATGGATTTCAAGATAATCATGCTAAACGACATAAGCCAGACAGAAAAAGTTGAAAACCACATGGTATCACTTATATGTGAGATATAAACCTAAAAGCAACAAACGACAGGACAAACAAACAGAGACTTATGGGCATGGAAATAGACTAGTGGTTACCAGAGGGTAGTGGGGAGGGGGAGAGAGGTAGATGGGGCAAAAGGGGTCAAATATGTGGCGATAGGAAAATATCTAACGAGAGGAAGTGAACACACAATGTAAATATATATATATATATGCCTTACTGCTAAAATGTACAACTGAAACTTACTGGATTTCGTTAACCAATATCACCATAAACAATTAATGATGACTGAATGAACGAATGTTTGGTAGAATTCACAGTGAAATCGCCTGGTCCTTGACTTTTCTCTGTAGGGAGGTTTCTAATAACTGATGCAATCTCTTTACTTGTCATAAATATGTTGAAATGTAAAATAGCAAATTTAGAAAAGATTTCTATTTCTTCTTGAGTCAGTTTTGGTAGTTTCCATATTTTAGAAATTTGTCCATTTCATCTAGGTTATCTAAATTGTTAGCATGCAGTTGTTCAAAGTATTCAGTTATAATCTTTTCTGTTTCTGTGAGATAGGTAGCAATGTCCCCCTTTTCATTTCTGATTTAGTAATCTGAGTTTTTTCCATTTTTTTCTAGCTAAAATTAGAACTAAGTAAATGATTGTCTATTTTGTTGATCTTTTCAAAAAACTAACCTTCGGTTTTGTTCATTTTCTTTATTGTTTTTCTCTTGCCTATTTACTTTATGTACGCTTCATCTCTACTATTTCCTGCCATTCTCTGGCCTTGAGTTTAGTTTTCTTTTTTTTTTTTCTAGTTTCTTAAGGTAGAATAATAGATCATTGATTTGAGATCTTTTTTTAATGTATGAAATCACAGCTATAAAAACCTCTCAGAACATCGTTTTCACTGAATCTCATAAGTTTTAGTATATTATGTTTTCATTTTCATTGTTTTGAAGTATTTTCTAATTTCCCTTGTGATTTGCTCTTTGACCTCTTAGTTATTTAAGACTGTTGTTTAATTTCTATATATTTATAAGTTTATAAATTCTGTTATTGATATTTACTTTCATTCCATCATAGTAAGAGAAAATACTTAATATGATTTTAATCTTTTAAATTTTACTTAGACTTGTTTTATAAGCTAAGAAATGGTTTTCCTGGAGAATGTTTCATGTACATTTGAGAAGAATGGTGTTGATGGGTAGAGTGTTCTATAGATGTTTGATAGGTCTACTTGATTTATGGGGTTTTCAAGTTTTTCCCTTCCTTGTGATCTTCTATTTGTTTGTTTGTTTGTTTGTTTCATTATTGAAATCTGAGTATTGAAGTCTCTAATATCATTGTTAAATGATCTGTTCTTCCTTCGACTTTGTCAGTTTTTGATTTTCTATGTATTTTGGAGCTCCATAGTTAGGTGCATATATGTTTATAATTGTTATATCTTTTTGATGGATTGACCCTTTTTTCATTATATAATATCCTTTTTTGTTTGTAGTGACAATTATTGTCTGAATACCTATTTTTGATATTAATGTAGCCACTACAATTCTTTTGGTTAGTATTTGCATGAAATACTTTTTATTGTGGTAAAATATACATAACATAAAATTTACTGTTTTAACTATTTTTAACTATACAATTCATGGACATTAAAAATGTTGTGTAACCATGATCACTATCAATTTCTTGACGTTTTATCATCCCAAACAGAAACTCTGTATCCATTAAACAATAACTCTCATTCCTCTCCCTCCCTTCAGTCTCTGATAACTTCTAATCTACTTTTCATCTCTATGAATCTTCTTATTCTTGGTACCTCACATAAGTGTTATCATACAATTTCTTTTGTGTCTGGCTTCTTTTACTTAGCATAATGTCCTCAAGGCTTCAAACACATTGTAGTGTGTATCAGAATTTATTAATTTTTATGGCTGAATAATAATGCATTGTATACGTATACCACATTTGTTGATACATTAATGTATTGGTGGACTCTTGAATAAATTTCCACTTCTTGGCCACTGTGAATAATGGTGCTGCGAACATCATGTAAAAATATCTCTTAGTCTTTGCTTTTAATTCTTTGAAGTATAAAACTAGGAGTGGAATTGGTGGAGCCCATGGTATTTCTATGTTTAACTTTTTAAAGAACTGCCAAACTGTTTTCCATAGTGGCTGCATCATTTTACATTCATGCAGTGCATGAGGGTTCCAATTACTCCACATGCTCACTGACATTTATTTTCTGCCTCATTGTAATGACCATCTGGGTGTGAAGTATTATCTCACTGTTATTTTAATTTGCATTTCGCTAATAATTAATGATATTGAGAATCTTTTCATGTGCTCATTAGCCATTTGCATATCTTCTTTGGAGAGATGTCTATGTATTCGAGCACTTTTTAATCAGATTGTTTGATATTTGGTCTTTAATTGCAGGAGTTTTTTTTTATATATTATGATATTAATCTATTATCAAAGATATGGTTTGCAAATTCTTTCCCCATTCTGCAGGTTATGTTTTTATTATCTTGATAGTGTCCTTTGAGGGATAAATATTTTTAATTTTGATAAAGTCCAATTTATCCATTTTTTGTTTGTTCCTAGGGTTAGTTCCACATCTAAAAAATCATTGTCAAATCGAATGACATGAATACTTTCCCCTATTATTATACGTGTTTTTTATAGTTTTAACTCTTAATATTAAGTCTTTCTCCATTTTGAGTTAACTGTTGTATACAGTATATGGCAAGGGTCCAACTTCAATCTTTTTGCACATAGACATTTAGTTTTTCTTACACCATTTATTGAAAAGAGTATGAATGGTGTTGGTACCCTTTTTGAAAATCAATTGATATATATTGGTTTATATGTCTATCGTTATGTCAGTACCACACTTGTGATTACTGTAGCTTTGTAGTAAGTTTTAAAATTATTTCGATTATTTGGGGTCCCCTGAGATTCCACATAAATTTAAGAATGCAGTTTTTCCATTCCTGCAAAAAAGAAAAAATTAAGCACCATTGAGATTTTGATTAGGGATTCATTGAATCTGTACATCAATTTGGATATTAAGTCTTCTAATTCATGAATATGGATGTCTTTCCATTTATTTGTGTCTTATTTAATTTCTTTTATGAATGTTTTATAGTTTTCAATGTACAAGTCTTGTACTGTCTTTGTTACATTTATTCCTAAGTATTTTATCCTTTTGATACTACTGTAAATAGTATCTTGTTTTCTTTACTGTTTTTTTTTTGAATTGTTCATTGTTAAGGCATAGAACTGCAAATGATTTTTGCATGTTGGTTTTGTATCATTAAACTGTGCTGAATTCATTTATTAACTTTAACAGTTTGTGTGTGTGTGTGTGTGTGTGTGTGTGTGTGTGTGTGTGTAATCATAAGGGTTTTTACACATAAGATCATGTCTTCTGTGAACAGAAATAGCTTTACTTCTTTTGTTTTTCTTGCCAATTCCTCTGACTAAAACTTCCAGTACTATGTAGAGTGGAAATAATAAAAGCTAGCATCCTTGTTCTTAATTTTAAGGGAAAAGCTTCCGTCTTTCACCATTGAGTACAATGTTAGCAATGATTAGATGTGGTCTTTACCAAATTGAGGACATTCCTTTCTATTTTTAGTTTATTTTTTTTATCATGAAATAATTTTGAATTTTGTAGAATATTTCTACATTAATTGAGATGATCATATGTTTTCTCTTTCATTCCATTAATGTGTTATATAACACTGATCGACGTTCATGTGTTGAACTATCCCCGCTTTTTAAGAATAAATTATACTTGATTGTGGTGTATAATTTTTTAAATAAGTTTCTGAATTCAGTTTGCTAATATTTTGTTGAGGATTTTTACATCAATATTTATAAAAGATGTAATTCTGTAGTTTTTCTTTCCTGTGGTGTCTTTGTCTGGTTTTGGTATCTGAGTAATGAAGGCCTCATGGAATGAGTTAAGAAGTATTTTCTCTTCAGTTTTTCAGAAGATTTTGAGAAAGATTCATGTTAATTCTTTTTTAAATGCTTGTTTAAATGAATGTATCTGTTGTGGGCTTTTTTTTTTTCCTTGAGATATTTTTGATTAATTAATGTCCTCTCTAGTTATAGGTCCATGCAGATTTTCTCTTCCATTATAAGTAGGTTTTACAAATTGTGCATTTCTAGAAATTTTTCCATTTCTTCTAGGTTATCCAAATTGGTGGCTGCAATTTTTTATAATTTTCTCTTATAACCCTTCCTATTTATGTAAAATTGACAGTGATAGCCCCACTTTAATTTCTGATTTTAGTACTTTGAATCTCTCTCTCTCTTTCTCCAATCTAACTAAAGGTTTATCAATTTTATTGATAGTTTCAAAGAGTTAAACTTTGAATTCATTGTAATTCTCTATTGTTCTTCAGTCTTTCATTTCATTTGTCTATGCTCTAATTTTAATTATTTCCTTTCTTCTTCTAGCTTTGGGTTTAGTTAACTCTTCTTTTCTTAATGCCATCAAGTGTGCAGCTAAGCTATTGATTTGAGATCTTTCTTTTTTTTTGAAGTATGTATTTATTATTCATTTCCTTTTTGAATCATCCAATTAGTTGTGGTTTGTAGTGTCTTTACTTCCATTTATCTCAAAACATTTTCTAATTTCCTTTGTGATTTCTTCCTTAAATTAGGTTGTTTAGGAGTGTGGTTTCCTAATAGTTATGGAATTCCACATAGTTGTGAATTTCCACATAGTTGTTAATATTCAAGTTTTCTTTCTGTTATTGATTTCATTTCATTCCATTGATATTAGAAGAAATACTTTGAATGATTTTATTTCTAAAAAAATTATAAAGACTTGCTTTATGTCCTAACACACAGTTTAACTTGCATAAAGTTCTATGTTCACTTAGGAAGACTGTATATTCTGCTGTTGTTGGGTGCTATGTTCTCTATGTGCCTATTAGGGCTACTAGATTTTATAGTGTTGTTCAAATTTTCTATTTAGTTAATAATCTGTCTGATTGTTCTATCAATTATTGAAAATGAAGTACTGAAATCTCCAACTATTATCATAGAACTGCCTATTTCTCCCTTCAATTCTGTCTTTTTTTTTGGCATGCTATATTTTGGGGTTCTGTTGTTAGGACTGCATATGTTTATACTTGTTATGTTTTCTTGCTGCATTAAATATTTTATCATTATATATATATAATGGCCTTCTTTGTCTCTTATAAGCTTTTTAAATTTAAACTTTAATTTTCTGGTTTTAATGTAGCCATCCAGTTCTTTTTTGGTTACTATTTACTTAGAATATCTTTTTTTTCACCTTTTCGCTTTCAACCTCATTATATCCTCATATTTAAAGTCAGTCTTTTGTAGGTAGCATATAGTGGATCCTGTTTTATTATCCAATCTACTAATATCTTCACTCTAATAGGAGGGTCTAACTAATTTACATTTAATGTGATTACTGATCAAGGAGGATTTACTTCTCTCATTTATCTATTTCTTTTATGTATAACATGTTTTTATTCTTCAATTCCTACATTACTGTCCTTTTTGTTATTTAGTTGTTTTTTTTTTTGTAGTGCAATATTTTGATCCCCTTCTTTTATTTTCTGTATCTTTTTAGTTCTTTACTTGGTCGTTACTTTGTGGATTATAATTAACATCTTAATTTAACATCAAATTCACTAACTTGAATAATACTAAATTAATTTCAATAGTATACCAATACTGTTCTTATAAGTTTCTTTCCCTCTCCCTTTATATTGTTGTTGTCACAGGTTATATCTTTGTACATTGCATGTTTGTTAACATAAATTTATAATTTTTATGTCGATTATTTATTTCCTATTAAATCATATAAAAAATTAAAGTTATAAACCATACCAAAAGTATAATAATACTGGTTTTTATATTTCCCTATGCAGTTACTATTATCATTTTTTTTTCTTGTGGCTTCAGATTATTCTAATATCCTTTCAATTTGGCCTGAAGGACTCCCTTTAGTATTTTTTATATGGCAGGTCCACTGGTAATAAAATCCCTTAGCTTCTGATTATGTGGAGATGTCTTAATTTATTCTCATTCACCACAAATAGTATTGCTGGATATAGAATATCGAGTTGATAATTTTTTTTTCTTCCAGGACTTTAAATATGTCATCTGACTGGCTTTTGGCTTCCATGTTTTCCAAAGAGAAATCAGTTGTTAATGGTTTTGAGCATTCTTTGTATGTGAATAGTTGTTTCTCTCTTGCTGCTTTTAAATTCTCATTGTCTTTGGGTTTTGACAATTTGAGTATAATGAATCTTGATACAAATTTGTTTATTCTTTGAGTTCATTGATCTTCTTGAATGTATATATTTTTATTTTTCCTCAGATTTGAGAAATTTAGGACTATTATTTCTTCAAATATTTTTCCTGCCACTTTATACCTCCTGTTTTTTTTGAGACTCTTACAGTGCATATATCTGAGTGTGTATCTTAGGTGGAGTCCCATAGGTTCCTCAGACTCTGTTCATTTTGCTTCATTCTATTTTTTTTCTGTTCCTCTGACTGGATAATTTTAATGTTCATACCTTTGAGGTTCCGGTCCTTTCATCTGCCAGTTCAAGTCTGCTATCAAATCTTTCTAGTAAGTTTTTCACTTCAGTAATTATACTTTTCAGCTTCAGAATTTTTTCAATTCCTTCTTATAATTTCAATTCCTTTTTTCTATTTATTTATATTCTCATTTGTTCATAAATTGTTTTCCTGATTTCTTTTATTTTTGTCATTTTCCTTTATTTTTTTTTTCAGCTCATTGAACATGTTTAAGTCAGTTGATTTAACATTTTTGACTAATATTTCCAATATCTGGAATTCCTTAGGGATTGTTTCTGCCAGATTCTTTTTTCTCTGTAAATTGGCCTGTTTTTTCTTGTTTATTTGTATATTTTATAATATTTAGTTAAGAACTGGACATTTACAGTATTATGTTGCTGAAATTCTGGAGATCTAATTCTTCCGCTTTAGGGGGATTGCTAAATCTTGCTTGTTGAGGGCTGCAGATGTCCATTTGTGACTTTTCTAAACCATGTTTGCAAAGCATGTATTCCTTGTTGTGTGTGGTCACTGAAGTTTCTGTTCTCTTATCTCTATGGCCAGCCAATGACCTGACAAAATTTTTCTTAAATATCTGACTCCAAAAGGGGAAAATGAGCTCATAAGTACTGTCTCTTTAAATTCCCTGGAAATCACTTCAGCTTATGGGGTTTGAAACAATAGCTACTTTCTGTTCTGGCCCCTCAGCAATCAAAAGCAACTATCATAATTTAAAACACAATCTTGATCTTTGGAGAACAATGTTCATGTCGGCCATGTTGGTTTCAGTAAGCCACTCCAGGAATGCTGACTGCTATTTTCACAGCTACCTGGTGTGGGGCTGAGGGCTGGTAGCCACTATGGAAAGAGCCATAATTTATTGGAATATACTTACATTTAATAGCTTCTTCATCAAGCTTTCTCCTGGAAACTGCAAGCATTCAAGTAGATCCCAGAGTTCCAAACTAGTTATTTCAGATAGTTCCTGATAGCTGAACAGTTGCTTAGGTTGAGGGATGGATTTCTGAATTTCCTTTATTCTACCATCTTCTGTAATATCCTGCAAAGAATAACATTCAATGTTCTTTTACTTTCAACATATTTGTAACTTTGAATCTAAAGCAAGTCTCTTGAATATAGCACATACTGGATCATGGTTTGTTTTTTTAAATCCATTCTGCCAATCTCTGACTTTTAATTAGAGAATTTAATCTATTTACATTTAATGTAAGTATAAATTAGGAAAAACTTATGCCATTTTACTACTTGTTTCCTATATGCCTTTTTTGTTCCTCAATCCATCATTACTGCCTGCCTTCTTTTGTGTTAAATAGTGATTTTTCAGAGTATCATTTTAATTCTCTTGTCATTTATTTTACTATATTTTTGAGTTATTTTTTGTAGTGGCTTCCCTGGTAGTTGCAATTAACATCTTAATTAAAATAAACTGGTTCAAATTAATACCAACTTATTTTCAATAGTATACAAAAACTGCTCCTATATATTTCCATGTCCACATGCTGTTATTTTTTTATAAATTATACCTTTTTTACAAATTATACCTTTATACATTGTGTTCACTGTTAAAATTACTACAAATATTGCTTTATGCAGATGTCTTTTAAATCATATAGAAAAAAGGAGTCACAGGCAAAAATACATTTATGCTGTCTTCAATTTTTCTTTATATAAAATTTTTGATTGACAGTTTTTTTCTCGTTCAGCACTTTAAATATAACAGCTTTGAACTTTGTGGTCTTTGATAAGAAATCAGCTGTTAAGCCCTAGTCTGTTTACTTCAGATGAGTTAAGGAGGAAATAGTGAATGGAGATTTTATTTTTTCATCCTATACTAGGGTGTAGAGTTTCCGGTTCCCTGAAGCCACATTTGGGGGAGTAATGGAGAGAAGGGGATCCTTATTATGTCAGAGAGGTGATTCGTAGCCTGTTTTACTTTAAGCTGGCTGTAGCTTCTCTAGTACTTGTGGTTTGGAGGAGTTATTATGGCTCAGAAGGTAAAACATGAATTGATCATCCTTTGAATTTCTTCATTCAGTCATTGGTTCTGTACTTATTAGAAACTTCCCTCTAAGCTCTTATCTTTAGTTTCCAGTGTTGTATTTTTCTCTCTACTTTTAAATCTTAATGATTATTTTAATGAAAACTTGGAAGAGAGAAAATGGAGCATTATCTTTTAACAATGCTTATAACTTCTTGAATGTCTATTACACTACAGATAAGCAATGAAGTAAAGAAAAGCATGGAGAAAATTACCATGATCAGAAAGTAGAAGATGGCTCTCCATGAATCGCTTGTCTTCCTTTCCTTTGTAAAATGACAGACAGGATGCTTGTCAGGGAGGGCTAAGTACTGATCTCTGTGGGTATATAAATCTCTTATGGTTGAGCTAAAATGCATTTGGAAACTAAGAGGTATCTATATAAAACCAGAAATGATTCCAACAGTCAAGTTGTATTATGACGGTCTCATATGTCACATCAGTTCTTACACTACAGATTTTTATTCTGACAAATGGGCATAAACTGATTCTCAGGGCCTTAAATATGGTGATATGTGGTAATATGTAGTTACAGTGAGACACTTGGGAAATGATTCAGCACTCAGACACTCTCATAAAAATCTAAAGTTTTCAAACTTGCAGAGAGAAAGCAGAGGCAGTGGTCTTGCCAAAATGACTTAACCAAAGAAATTTAACTTTTTTTAACCTTTGGGGATGGAGTTCAAAGCATATTTTATTCTGAAAGCCAAGTAAAGAAAATTTGCTCCAATGATGTGGATATTTGATTTTGTACTTCCCAGGTAAGATAAATTAGTCTTTTGTATGGGCTGATATTGAGACTCTTCCTTGCCAACATTCTCTTTGGGTTTAATAGGATAGATTACCTTGGAGCTTCCTGGAGTCAAAACAATCAACCAGCAGAGGTTGCTGAATTTTGAGCTGTAAGACCTTCCAGAAATCACAGAGAAAATTCAAGTTAAGAGCAAAACCACATAAGTTCAACTTTATTTCAACCTTCACATTTCCTGGAAATCATTTATAAAATCCCAGTTTTGGCAATGAATCTATTAAATAATTGAACTAAGGTCTAGATTAACAATGTGTGGGGAGGGGTGATAACGTCATAGCTGAGAATGTGATTGACAAACTATTTAGGTGTACACATTGTAGAGGGCTTAAATAAGTCTGTGCCAGGCCATTCATATGAGCTAAACAGAGAAAGGCTCTTAGGATGATATTCTAATTCCACGGCCACCACCTCTGCCTATATAGGCCCTAGAAAATCCCTACAGGGTCTCTCCTTGAATTTTTTGGGAGGTTGGTAGCTACAAAGAAAACAATGGCACAATCAGCATCAGAATTTCTTGCAATGAAGATAACTGAGGCACTATGATCTGTCTCCCTGACACCAACCTGTTTACTCAGAGAGGGCTTTGATTTTATTCTCACCTTCCAGCCTGCAACTGGCATGAAACTCCATCATTGGCCTACTCCTCAAGAGCCAGGCTGATGCTGGGTCTATATAATACCAAAAAGTAGAAGAAAAGTAAACAACTTACTTAAATACTGAGTATGGGTAAGCCCAATGTTTGAACAGTGTAACTACCCAAAATAGGCTGCAGTTCTCTCTCTTGCCACAAGGAGGAAAGTAAGGGAAAAAAATGAATGGGAAAGGTTTAAAACAAACTTCTCTATTTGGTTATGCCTTTTCCTCTAGTTGATAGAGGGGCAGACAGACCGACCTGCCACTTGTTTCTCTTCAGCAAAAGCTATATAGCCCAGATCTTTGTATCCACTATTTGATATTACTCGGATACCCTAAAGGTATCTCAAATTAATCATGACTTAAATTCAATTCAATGTCTCCCCCATTCTTTCTCAAACCAAAATCTAGATACTTTCCTTTCCTCATCCCTCCCCATCGAGCTACATATAAAATTAATCATCTGGCTCTCCTTTCTCAATCTCTCTAGGTCCTGCCCTCTTCTCTTGACCCCCATTCTCACTTTCTCAGTTTAGGCCACTATCATGTCTCTCCTGGATTAATAACGTCTTAATAGCTAGTCCTTGGTATGTGCTAATTTTTCTGCCTGGAATGAACTGTACCCCACTGTCTGGCTAATTTCTTTGTCAAACCCTTCTGAGACTATTCTGCAAAATATGTGAAAGGAAATGATCAATTTGATGAAGGTGGTCACATCAGAAGAGGAAGGGAAGGGAGAATGATGGAATTGGGCTAGAGCATTAGCTACATCTTTAAGGTTTTATTTTGGGGAGGGGCATGAGAGTGGGAGGGAGAGAAAGAGAGATCTCAGTCAAAATATTCACATTTGCTAAATGTAAATTATAGGTATACTGTGTCTGTTATATTATTTTGTGTTTAAAATATTTCACAATTATAAATAATTTTTTTTTTTAATGAGCAATGTTCCTTCCTTTATATTGTTATAGTCTTCTGTAGTGAATCCTTCCGTAAGGCTTCTGGCCCTAAACTATAACCGCAGGCTTACTTGTCTCTTCTTTCTACCAGACTAAAAACTCCTAGTATCTTGTTTATGTCTCTATCTGAATCCTATCAATACTCGCTAGTTACTCAAATGAGTCTGTAAAGCATCGGCCATCTAGTGAAGGCTGATGCTGCATGGTGGGATTGGCAGTTGCCAGGTGTTGATGGAGACCTGCAGAGATGAAAGGAGAAAGCTGTGTTACGCAGTTGGCAGAAACACGTCTAACCCGGGCTAGCAGAGCAATGTGTTGAGGCTGTGAAGCCCTTTAGATCCCAGCTTGGACCAAGCCAAGGAGACTAATGCTGTGGCTTTCAGGGAGGGTGATGTGCTTGTCTTCAGCCAGAGGAGAGCCCAGCCCTGGGGCACCAGATGCAGCAGGTAGCACCCTCAAAGAGAAGCTGAAAGGACTGAACTTGGCTCTTCAAAGAAGATAAAGAATTCCTGGACAAGCTGGCAGAACTAAAACAAAACAAATAAACATACAAACACAGTGTGTACCTGATTTTAACAGGGACATGAGGATGAGGATGCAGAAATGTGTCAGAGAGACAGGAGGGCACAGGAACCCTGCAGCACTGGGAAATTTGGATATCTGAGTAATGTGAGGTAATCTGGTTAGTTTATTAATCTATTGAGCAAATATTTGTTGAGCACCTACTATGTGCTTAGCACGATGCTAGGTACTAGGAATACAATGATGAGTAAAATAAGCCTTCCTGTGACCAAGAAGTTTCAGTCTTATGGATTGGATGAGGCCATTTGTCCATCCAGGATAAACTGGAGTCTGTGCACAGCCTGCTCTTGGACCACATAGCACAACCCATTTTCTTCTTTACATGATGGCAATGCAGACACCTCTAGCGCTTCTACCCTTCAAATTCTCTCTTCTAGATGAACAAGCCATCCTTAGAGGAGAAGGCTGGTGGAGGGCTGGGGGCTGGCACTGGAGTATCACTGATAAAGAAGAAACCAGTCCATGTGGTCCCTGGCCCACAGAGGCTCAAAGGCACAGGTATCAGGCTGGCACTGGAGTATCACTGATAAAGAAGAAACCAGTCCATGTGGTCCCTGGCCCACAGAGGCTCAAAGGCACAGGTATCAGGCTGGGTCTCCTTTATTCCTAAAGGTTGGGGAGAGCCAAGGCTGAAGGAAGCCCCCTAGCAGAGAGGCCCCTCCAGGGAGGGGTGTGCCCATGCTTGATTAGCATTGCTTCCAAGATGCAGGACTTCTGTCTGAGGCAACTGGGAGAAGCCAGGACTCTGCCAGCTGCCCCAGATCATGACCTGAGGATCACATATACACAGGAGGCTCAGAGTCATCGCTATGCTTGCACCTCTTGCTTCTTTTTCTCTTTCAAGGCTACATTTGTGCTAATCTTTTATAACAGCTTTATTGAGTTGTAATTCACATGTCATACAATTCATTCCTTCTTTGTGCTCAGTTTTACTTTACTTTCGTCCAGATGAATCTTAGGTAATCGGGGATTGTCACGTATTCTGCA
>NW_011888909.1:3602081-3620845 GCF_000151845.1 Pteropus vampyrus
GGCTCAGAGTCATCGCTATGCTTGCACCTCTTGCTTCTTTTTCTCTTTCAAGGCTACATTTGTGCTAATCTTTTATAACAGCTTTATTGAGTTGTGATTCACATGTCATACAATTCATTCCTTCTTTGTGCTCAATTTTACTTTACTTTCATCCAGATGAATCTTAGGTAATCGGGGAGTGTCACGTATTCTGCATACTCCACTCCCACCCCTTGACTTCCTAGGGATAGCCTGGAAGCCATGGCTTTGACATTGGAAGACAGGAGGGAAGACTGTGGAGAGCCTCCAGTTTATAAGCCAGCAGCTCCTCCCTAGGAGAGATAGCAGAGGTCTCTGCAGCCCTACGCAGGTCTCTGCTGCTATGCTTAGAGAAGAGATTGTGAGCAACAACTGCAGGTGAAAACCTGGAGACCACCACCAGGAAATTCCTCCTGAGACATAGGAGCTGGGAACATTGCTGAGGAATCGCCCAAGAAAAAGTTTCCTGATCCAAGCCTTGCTACCTCAGGCTACTGAGCTGAATTCCATTCTGAACATCCTCTAGGCTTCCTCAAGTGACCCTACCAGTAATTCTTTCCCTGGGGTTCTAATTCCATAGGTCTGAGATGAGGTCCAAGTATCTTTCTGTTTTCAAAGTACCTAGTGATTCTGATAATAATTGCAATTATGTATTGATTTTGATGTTTATCACAGTGAAGAACAGTGTTACTGAGATAGAGGTTTTCACACTTGAGGGCTTGTTGCTGTGTTCCAGCTCCAGAACCTCTGACTTCTGGGGTATGGCCTGAGAATTTGCCTTTCTAACAAGTTCTTAGGTTCTAGTTGAGGGACTGCACTTTGAGAACCATTTCCTAAGAGGACAGGCCTGCTTCTCCAGAAATGACCCAAATCTAAAAGAGTAGGAACTTACTTTCTACTTCTTAATCCTGACTGGAATTGGCCAGGGCACAAAACTCCCTGTGGCACAGGTCGTATCCCAGGACAATGGATGAGAACATCTAGGAAAGGCCAAAATCTGGCATTTTCTCAAAGCTCCCTAGGTAATTTTCAGGTGCAACCAGGGCTTAGGACACTGCCCTAGAGGTCTTTGAAGGTCAGCTAACTTCAAATTATCCCGAGAGCAGAGAGGAAAGAGAGAGCGAGAGAGAGAGAGAGAGAGAGAGAGAGAGAGAGAGACAGACAGACAGACAGACAGACAGACAAAGGTTATGAGAGCCAGAGTAGGGTGATGAGCCCCTAAGCGTCTGAGCTAGTGTGTCATCTTAGCATAGCCCTGCAAGGAGGCACCTGCATTTTCCCTCCTTCTGCATTCTAGGACATTCAGAAGTGAGAGCAGGACTCTTGCCAGCTCTGAGCACACTAGCAGCACTTATTGCTGAAGACCTATCAAGTCAGAAAAGCCTTTTGGCTGCACACTGGCCTTCACTTGGGGGCTAGAGCATAGCCCCAAGTGTGATGCTGCAGGACCTGGGGACTCTTACTGGGTTAGCCTGGAGCACAGCTACTTCTTCTCCCTGCCCATTGCCCAGTGATCGAAGCCCAGGTGTGCTGAGGTGAAATAAAAACAAGGAGTGTCAGTCCTGGAAACCTGATCTCAGGTGCTCATGGCAGTGCAGACACAAATTGTTTGCCATTCAAGGCCAAGCTACGTGCTACAATACAGGCAGATCTTTCAGAATTTGCAGAAGTGACAGGCACAGCTTTCTAATTGCGCACATGGCTGGATCACAGACAAACATTTATCTGAAAGGCCTTTGAAATTCACTTATCAGCAAAATTATGGAAAATCTCACTAGGTTTCAAAGATATGTTCATGTTAAGAGCGAGTTTTGTTTTGCCTTGGATATTATCTAGTTTGGGCCAATGTTGGACAGTGAGTCTTCAGGCTTCTAAGTTGTTATCTCTTTAGTTGGGAGTCAGAGACTTGGGGTTCTGTTGTCAGTTCCCTGGGGGCCTTTTGTCCTGTAAGACACTCCCTGCTGGGGTAAGTACCCCAGGGTAATGAATATTCATAATTAAATGCTCCTTTATAAAATCCAGATCAGAGAGAATAAAATCCAAGTTATTATCTCACTGGAATTTGCCAAAGGCCCCCTTTAACAGAGAGAAAAACATGTACTTTATGTCTAGAATACTCTATTTTTAGAATTTTTAAGCAATAACAAATGCTTAGTAATTTTACTTCATAAATTTTTTCAAAGAAGGTACAAATTGTAATACTTAAAATTGGGAATGCTGGGAGAACTTGGGAGATTCTGCTCACATGGAAATTCAGATTTTTGGCTTAAGTTCGAGACATTTAGAAGAATATCTAATAACGTTTCTGAAAACTAAAGAAAATATAAGATGCCCTCATGGTGCTTGGAGATTTCTGGTCCAAATTCGGGCAGGATCTTAGCTAGTACCCTTAATCAAGTCACTTAACTTTTTATTCCTCTCTTTGTTTCCTTATTTATGTAAGGGAGTGGGTGTCTTTTGTCTATGTCCAAGAAGCTCAAATAACATTACAAATTCCCAAAATTTAAGCAAAAGCTATGCAATACCTGAATGTTAACGTTAGGAAGAATTTGGCAAATGGAACCCCAAAAGGATCACACCATTTGCTTGGGTGTCTGCAAAATTTTCTTAATTATAATGTCTGTTCCCTGGCCAGAGTTGCTTCATATTTCTCACCATATGCTCCATAGTCAGCTTATTTCTCCTTATACTAATCATTTCCCACCAAAGCCCCACCACAGGACCTGATCCTCCACTACTTTCTCAACGGCTGCCTCTTGGAAGGGTGTGATGCTGGACTGTCATCCTTACAGATCTGACTGCCCTTCAGGGTCACAGGAATGAAATTCATAACCCATTTGCAAATCACACAACAGTTAATGAACTGAATCTCTCATCAAAAGAAAAAAAAAAACTTTTATTTTTTCTATTGCATAAATAATGGTAAATTAGACTCTTTTTTTTATACAGATTATATATTTACAGACAGGTTTGGTTAGAGAAAACATTTGGTAAATATGGCAGTCAGTTTTCCTTTATACACTAAGATAACATATTAATAATATATGCTTCATTGGATCAATAAGTTGCATGCCAAGTTAATTTATATTAATATTTACATTTTATATAGAGATTTTCTTTTGACTAGTCTGCTGACTCATCACTTAATAGCAGAAATCATCAATCAATACTGAATGAAAAAATGGAATGAGAATGAGGTAAACGGGAAGATTGTGACCCAGGATTTTGGTCTTCATGGCCTATTCTGAATATAAGAGCTGACAAGCTCCAGTCGTCCTGGTTGTAATAATTCTCAGCTGCACTCCAATTTACATCCAGCCTTTTACTACTGTGCTTTAAGAAAAAAATTCACATCTCAAGTCTAATGACCCTTGGGATCACAGTAATCTGCCTCTCCCCACCCCCACCCCCAATAGATGACAATTTGCCAACCCACTTTCTGACCAGATTTTCAGGTCTGATTTCCCTCCAAGGGCATTGTCTTTGGTTAGTCCTTGGAGAAATAGCTTCTTCCTGGATTCAGAATCAGGAAAGTTAAACTCCACTAAGAAGCCATTCAAGGACCCCTGAAACCCGATTCCAGGTCAGATAGAATATTATTTGATTTTCCTTGGAGAGAGCTGAGAGACAATGACTTGTGTAAATTTTCACCAGGAGCTGGAAGGGCCCTTTCTTGGCCAATCTAGGTCTTTTCGAAGAAGAACAGCAGGGCTTCCCACAAAAAAAAACAAAGAGAAAAAAGAACAGAACATAGAATTTCATGTAGTCATGGGGCAGAAAGTCTGGAGACTTTTGTGGCTCCTGCAGTAGCTCTCTTCCTGCCCTCTACCTCTCATCGTGGTTGGACCGCATCTACAGCAGGCACCTTGTGCTCTGCATCACTTATCTGCCATCTAAAGAGCAATAGCAGGCAGCTGGTCTCCCCAGACTGTTAATCTAATTTCTGACAATCACCAGAGATCGCGACTTTCTTCCTTCTGCAGTATTACAAATAATTACCAAGCAAGATCACATATACTGGCACTGCTGCTGTTCCAGTAGCCAGTAAAAAAGGGGGGAAAAAAGACTGAAAGTTGTGCTCTTTATTCAGAAGCTTTGTTAGGCTTTCTCAGATGAAGAACCAAGCGTCTTTTTCCAGAATCTGGCTTTGTTTTGCCCCGCTTCTGCATGTATTCTGATTCATGTGGAAAGGTGATCAAATCTCCTTAATTTTCACACTGGCTAAACCAGGACACATCTCTGATTCTCCCATAAATCAGCAAGACCTTAGGAAATAAATAAAACCTTTTGCCCATAAGACACAACACATTCATCATAAGTCAATTTGCATTGTTTCATCTATAGACAAAGGACATCAAAAGAGATACTTTACTACAACTGTCTCTTGGAACTTGTGTTAAAAAAAAGTCCCTAGTGCAATACATAGGGACTATAGGGACCCTCTCAGGTGTGAACATTCATTTTGACTTGTTTCAGACAAACAGAGTCACAATGGGAGGGCTCTTCTGGTTTACCTTTCCTCTTGCTTTAGAGATGAGAAACCTGAGGCCAAGAAGGGAAGTCGCTCAATATTATCTGGTTAGTGGGTGGCAGGGGCACTCGGGGTCCTGCCTCCTGTGCCCTTCCCAGCTGAGAGTGCTGCCTACACTTCTGGTTCTAAGCTCTGCTCTCTTGACTGCAGTTCAACAGGTCTGAGCCCAGACAGAGAGCCCTGTATTTTGGGCTGCACAGATGTCAGCATCCCCAGGGAAAAGCGAGCCTCCTCTTGAAGTTTCCAGTGCATGTCATTGGGATCAGGTTGATGGGCAGCAGCCCCTTGGCACTCAATTCCCCATATGTTCTCAAAGTAGGCCAGACATATAGAAAAAATGTTCAGAGACCAGCCTCTGCAGCCCTTTAAAAATTTTTTTTTTCTTCAGGTCCAGGGATGGAAAAAAATCATGCTTGAATTTTGCACTCCTTAGAATATTCCTTCCTAATTATGCTGCTCTTCTACTCCACTGGAAAATTCCAGCCTCTGCATCCTTTCACTTGGACAATAACTTCTAATGTCAGAAAGCCAACCCATCATGCTCAAAGAAAAGAAGTGGATGAGGGCCATGCCAGTAAGGGAGGAGGCTATGCTCAACAAGCTCCCAAGGTAGGGCAGGGGGCAGGAGGCTGTGGAAGTCTTTTCCGGTTTTAGAGAACTGATTTTGTGGCACTAGCAAAACCTGATTCTTTGTAGCTATATTTCAAGCCAACTGAATCAAATTAATTTTGCCTTGAAGACTTTTAGAGCATTGTCATCATGTCCTTTGAGGCCATATAAAAAGGGCCCTAAGCCAATGTTAAGTAGAAACCATAGCTCTTAAAATGACTATGTGTATTAGCAATGAGCATAGGATACTAAGAGAAATGCTTGGCTGGTTTGTATATTCGACCTTCTTCCTCTAAACCAAGTATCTCTAGCAAGGCCACTTAACTGAGGACAGTCCCCCTGAGTAACTTAGTCAAAGGAAGTATGAAGTGAAGCTGAACAGTTTTGACATTTAAATTGTCATGGAGACAGGGTCTATAAGAAGCAGCCCAAATCCTCCTCTATTCTGCCATAACTTTAATTCAAATTGAAAACCCTAGCTGCTGAATGTTTCTTTTCTATTTCTGATGAATTTTTGAGCTATGAAATAGTGAGGAAGAATAGCTATGGCAAGGCCTTTAGGTTATGGACTTTTAGCCCTGTGGGGTCACTGAAGAGGCCAAGAGAAAACTCCAATCTGAAGTCATTTCAGACAGATGTTCTCCGGGAAAGGCAGCTCTGCAGTCCTCCTGGTAATATAACCAGTACGTGCCAAAGCCTGGAAGCTTAAGCTCAGTCCATCTGCATCATCATAGCATTATAGAAAAAGGGGCACCTCCTTTTTGCAGTGGGGTTCCAGACCTCTATATCTCAGTGGAATACAGTGAGTAACATGATCACGATGGGCCTTGGGAGAAATAGTGCAGTTAAATGACCTATGGTTTGAGACCTCCAGCTGGGAGGAGCACAGCTCAGCAGCTTTGTGGGGATAGAGAACAAGGGCCCAGCTGAACAGGGTTTCTTGGCATGCAGCCACCCATGGCCAGACTGGCCCACTCAGGGGTGTGCTGGGTGGTCACACCCTCACTCTTCCAGTAATGTCTTCATAGGATCCCAGGGAGGCTCCAGGTACTGGAGAAGAGCAAAACTCTCTTTGATTTATGACCTGAGTCTGGACTTAATCCTAGAAAAGGCATTTGGAATAAAAGATAAATTTCTTTTTCAGTTCTTAGATATATCACTTTATGATTCTGTGGATGGGAGGTTGGGAGGGGTGTTATCGTCAAAATGAGCTTGCCACCTTTCATTGGGTTCTTTTGGCCAGCTATAAGAGAACAGACCATTTGTCAAGTGAAATCTGAGACAGGAGCAGGTATCAAGAAAGACTCGCAGTATACATCTTGTTCTCTGCAAATAAAACACCTAGAAACTTCTGAAACCAGTGGGCTTGCCTAAGACCACATGTCAACCTCAGTTCACTTCAGTTCACATTTCTGGCTTGTGGGAGAGCTTCTTAACAGGCAAACAGATGCTTTTAAAGATTGAGTCTTAAAATATTTTTTTGCCTTCCAGATGACATTTCTGACTTTTCGCCCAGATTAAGGGGCTCTTGCTCTGGGCTCTTGGAGGTTTGGGAGGAGAAAGATGGGGAGGATACCACCTGGCTCACAGGTAGCTCCTATTCTCCTGAGCAAATGGACAGGCGGGTTCAAAGACAAAAAAAAAGGCAGAGAAACTATGAGACTTTTAAAGGGTAATTTCCCCCAGCAGCAGGATACGGATGCAGGGAGTTAGGTTGCAATCAGGCAGAACCCAAGTGCTCTTTAAGAAAATGTTCCCTATTTTTGTGTGCCTTGGCAAACTCAGGGTGCAAGAGTTGCCATGGCAACATCCTTTTTTTTTTTTTTTACAGATTGGTCACATGGGACCCACGCACATTCTGGAAGCCATTGCCAATAGTTCCCATGCTGGGTCCTGTTTGGGAGCTCTGTCTGCTTCCGGAATGATGGGTGACAGTTTCTTTGAGGACCAAGGGCATCAGAGTCTGTATCCCTTATCTCACAAGCAAAATGCCTCCTTGATCATCACTGTGTGGTCTGGGAGCACCCACTCTTGTGACAACAATGAGCAAGCTCAGTCTGCCAGTCACTCAGCTGCCCCACCATAGACTCCTATGTCTATTAGCTGGAAACAGAGAGAGAGAGTTGGACTCCTTCCTCTCCATTCCTACAGAGGTCACTTTCCCCCCGGACCACACAGCACGCCTTGGGCATGGGGGACCAGGACCTTCTGGAATCTCCATACATGAGCGTCATAACTCCTGTGTCAAGGGTGCTGACAGGCGTGGAGCCCTGGAGTACCACTGGTGTGGATAGGACTGGGGGTAGGGCTGTGAGAAGTCAACATCTTGAGCTGCCTGACAAAGAAGCGCAATTCTTTTGACAGACCATCCAGGCAAAGCAGCCAGGGTACAAGTCACCAGGGCAAGCTCTTAGCTCTCAAAGTCTCAGGAATGACATTGCTCTGGGTTGTCGCCATACACTGCAGGTCTTGGGTGTTAAGTTGAGGTTACCATGGAGGAAGGTAACTCCCAGACCATCAAAGAGAGTTCTGTGGCTTCCGTGGTGCCCTCTCTAACAGCACACACACTGTCCTAGAATTTTTCCTGGGTAGGATGGCTGGCTTCCTGGTCACTGGGCCCCTGGGAGAGGGGACAAGAGTCCTCTTTAGGGAGAGGATGTTGAGAACTTTGTAAGGTTGTTGGTGCCTCTCCAGATCTCCTTTTAATTTCCACCCCTGCATGATGGCTAATTTGTCTTCCAATGAAGGCTAACACTCAGACCTTCCAGGGTTTCTGTTCTCCATTGGGAGGCAGAAGATCCTGCGGAAAAACAGGCTTTGAAGAAGTATTCATTTTTAGTCCTCATCTCTAGCCTTACCTGCAGCATTGCAATCCCCTCTCATGGGCCAGGATCCTTTAAGAAATATCCAGTCTACCTAGGGTCCTGTACCAGCCTCCCTAATAGTATGTGGTCTAGTGGTTCAGGTCCCTCCCACCCAAGTGCAGTTGAGAGAGGGAGAGCCACCTGCTTTGGGCAGGAGCTGTTGACAAAGTTGTCCTATTTGTATTCTGTGTTTGGACCTGTTTTCGTTCAGGATTTCGATCTTGAGGGGCTGTGGTGAGTCAGGCAAGGAGAGAGAGAGGAGGCAGATGTGCAGGGTGTACTGTGGCAGGGCAGGGCAGGCACGAGGGACAGGCAAGCTGCTGCCTTCCTGTCCTGGACTTGCAGGCATTTGCACAGAGGGACTCTCAAACCCCTGGGCTCTTGGAAGCTTATACCTGCTCCCTCCTTCATACTATGGCTCAATCCCTAGTTTTTCTTGTGCTCATCATGAGTATTCACGTGGTCTCCCACAGTGGGGAAGTTCCTATAGCTGCCCCCAGGCTGTTGCCTGAAGTGCTCGCAGAGGTGAATTGGAAGAAGACCCTAAACTTAGACCTTGGATGCTCCAAGTCTGAGAAGGCAGCCAGGAGAAAACTGAGAAGAAAGGGAGGCTTGAGGAGAGGTTCAGGAACACACACCACATCAAAATCCTACCAGCTGCAATGAGAGAGGAAAGTTCTGGTGCCTCGATATTGGAAGAAAAGGGGAAAGGGAGAGAGGGAAAGCATGTAGCTTTTGGATGCAATGGAAGGAAAGAGGAGCAAGACAATTCCATTACAGAAATAAAGACCTGAGCTTGGAAAAGTACAAAGGGAAATAGTACATTAAAAGATTATTGGCTAATCAGACTATGCAAGCTTGAATTAACAGTGGTGGCTGATATGACATCTAAGAAAAGTCAGGAAATTACAGACTTGAAATGCTGTTGAAAACAGACTACTGGATTCAGTTCTCTTCCCCAATGGAAGTATTCTTCAGGCAGAGGTAAATTACCTGTCCAGTTGGCTAAGCTTATTAACATCTTTTTTTTTTTTTTCCTCATGGAAATGAGTCAGTTGCAGGATCTGTATGCCGGAAGATTTTATGTAAAATACAGTAGCTTGATTTTCCATTTGTCCGCTCTGGACTGTATTTCTCTTTTTATCTGGGGAAGACTAACTAACAAAGCAAACTGTAAGATGAGAAAAAGGTAAGATGCACGAGAACCTTAACTTACAGAGGTCTTCTGGCATGGAGATGTATTCGGGCTCCATGACTGTGGATGACTGGGGTGTGGGCTGCAATACCTCCTCACCACCAGTCTCAGTCCCGGGTCCCCCAAACTACCTCTCCTGTTCAAAAGAGGCAGGGATGCATGTTAGAGGACAAGCTTATATCAGGAGTAAGAGATTAGGAAAGAATGATGTCACACTCAAGCCAAATATATGTCTTTCTACGTGTCTATGTTATAGAGATGCCCACGAGTATGCTTC
Source organism: Pteropus vampyrus (assembly GCF_000151845.1). Classification (NCBI taxonomy): domain Eukaryota; kingdom Metazoa; phylum Chordata; class Mammalia; order Chiroptera; family Pteropodidae; genus Pteropus; species Pteropus vampyrus. The sequence goes on from NW_011888909.1 coordinate 3,611,576, forward strand.
TCTTTTCTCTAATGGCAGCACAGGCAGCAAAGCTGGGAGGAATGCTCTCTGCAGATTCCAAAATGCTGGTGCGCGATGGGCTCTAGGAACAGAAAGCCAAGTGCAGATGGAAACAGAGAGCTCCCCAACTCTGCCAACAAGAGTCCTGTAGAAAAGGCAGTAAGAACGGAAGCGAAGGGGGGCAGCTGCAGGCCGCCAGGTGCTGCACCCCATCCAATGGCTTTGCCTTCACTCCTTGGGGATATACACTGGGTGGAGGAAGGAGGCCAGGGCCAGATGGAGAGCCCCCTCTTTTGCAGCAACCCCAAAATCAGTCCCTTGGGACTGAGGGTTGCCCTCGTGGGTCAACAGTTGTCCCCTGGGTTGAAAGAATGGGGTGTGGAGGTGACTGCATGTTCATACCGCTCTTTTGCTCTCTTACACCACCAGCCTGGTTGGCCACTGGAATTCCGAGATGAAAATGAAGTTTCTCTTCAGAGTTCCTGCAGGGCTATTTATTGCATTAGAAAACAAAACCATTAAAGCATTTAAGACAGCCCTTTTGTGTCCCTGCCAAGGAGATGAAGTGGATTTGCAACGCCAGTTGCACTGCAACCTCGGGTTCTTCACTGAACTGTGCCACTGCATGGTCCTGATCTGCGTTTGAGGAGGAAGTCTGCCTGCAGGGCATGCGCATGCGCGGTGAGCCGGGAACGTAGCAGCGTGGTGGCGGGAGGCTGCTACTCCATGCCGCTGCGCAGGATCTGGTTGGCAGCAATCAGCATGACGCTTATGATGAAGGCCATGGCGAAGGCGCAGATGAGGCTCTTCCGGACGCAGGTCTGTCTGTTCTGTTTCTGGGAATGCACTGGGGGTGGGGGAACACAGGGCAAAGAGACATGAGGGGTTGAGGGGAGAGAAGAGAGAAATGACACCGTGAGACAGGCTGCACCTCTTCTTCAACAAGCCCAGAGTCCAGTAAGCCCGGAGCCCAGTCCATAGGATGCAGACTGGTCAAGTCAGGCTGACAAGCATTTCTGGGACAGCTCTCAGAGGAGACGGAACATCATGTGTGAAATGGTGAAACTTCTACAACAAAGACATGACAGCTGTAATGTTCAGAGTAAGGTATAAACTTTCAGATACAGTAGAGTTACAGCCATGGTACTTGGGTGGCTGCTGGTACAAATGACTCTCGGCTACCTCTGGAGTTATTTCAGATGTGCCCACAAGTGGTTGTAGAGAGGGGTTCCTGGGCAAGCAGCATCCACATCACACAAGTGTGTTTAAAATGCAGATTCTCAGGCGGGACCCCACCCCAGATCTACTGAATCAGAGACTCTGGGAGTGGGGCCAGTGATCTGTGTTTAGGTGATCCTGGTACATGTGTGCTGAAGTCTGGGAAGTGGGGACCACGTGACCTGTGGGCGAGACCAGTGTGAAGCAGACAAGCACAAAACCTGCTCAGACCTTCCCGAGGCAGGGTGTCCCCAGCTCCTGCAGCCCCAGGGCTCCGACCTTGGGTCCCAGGGTTGCGTTCTCTTAATCCTTTTGTTGGGCCAGGTCTTGTACTCCCATTTATAATGCGCATGTGACACCATAGTGGGTCTCAGTCACGAGGCCTTAATTAGTGGGTTATGGACTTAATTAGTGGGAAATGTAAATAACAAGTAAAAAGCTTTGATAGAGTGTGCTGAGAAAGAACAAGTCTCTTTTTCAGGCATTGCCTCTCAGGCCAGATTTCTTTTCCTGCTCTTCCTCCTCCTTGTCTATGCCTCCTCCCCTCCTGGTCCTGGTCCTGCAGTGATATTTACACAGTTTGCCACTTAGTTTATGGAAGAAATCTGTGCCCTGGAGGCAGCTGGGAGGCTACCTACACCATAGCTTCTCACTGAACCAGCAGCATCAGTACCATGTGGGCTTTTGATATAAATGTGAATTCTCAGGCCCCCATTGCAGAAATACTGAATCAAAATATCCGGGAGTGGAGGCCAGGAATTTGTGATTTAATAAGCTCTCTAGGTAAGTAGGGAATACTGGGCCCCACTCCCAGAGTTTTTGATATAGTATGTCTGGGTGTGGCCAAAGAATCTGAGTTTGAGTTGCTGGGGACAGGAGGGGTGTGTGTGTGTGTGTGTGTGTGTGTGTGTGTGTGTGTGTGTGTGTGTGTGTTGGGAGGGGCAGCAGTGCACACGTGTTAAGGACTTTAAGTATTGGGGAAGCTGGTTCTTTATATTCAGATGTTAAGAAACCCAATGTTAAGACAGAGAATACTTTCAGGTTACCTTCCATTTTAAAAAGGGTCCTTCTGCTAGACACACCTTTAGAGAACCTAAAAATCATTCAGTTTCAAGTACCTTTCCCCTTTGACATCTGTGGCTCCTCTAGATCCCTGGAAATAACAGGAAAGCAGTAGGAGTCTGGCCGATGTGTCCAAAGGCAAATAGAACTTTCCCTAAGAGAAGGGGTCTCAGGGGCTTGTAAAGGGGCCTCTAAAGATTACACAGACCCGGGAGTTTCTCCAGCAAGCCACACTTCACAGACACAGGTCCCCGGCGCAGGTCTCAGCTCCTTCACCAATACTTGTTGGTTATTTCTGCCATCATCTCTTAGGTCTTGTCTTGTTATCTTTAATTCTTCTGAATCCCCTGGGCTTCTGCTTCCCTTGATGATCGAAAGTATTTTTGGTCAGTTCTTTATTTGCTGATCATGTCTGGATTTTAAAATCTTATAGGTTTTTAGCTGGAGGAAGAAAATTCTTTTGTGCAGAGATGTGCCTCCCCCCAGGATGGGCAAATGTAAAAAGATGCCAGCTCTCAGGAAGGAAAAAGGAGGTGGCATTTGAGAAGGAAAGGACTGAAGCAGATATAAGATATGGATGTGAAAGTAGTCTATCTAACACTTTCTGAGGACTGGCTAATTTATTCTGAGAAGCTCCTCAGCATAAAAATGCTTCTGAAGGTAGTCATCTACCTTTTCATCCTGAGGGCTGGCAAAGGCTTAAGGAAAAGAACAGTTGTGTGATTGGGCTCAGGGAGAAAGTTTTTGCTAAAGCCCTTTTTTGTGAAGGACATTCAGGAAACAAGGTTACAGGCAACAGGATTATCCCCAGGACTGAGGCTGCCCCTTTGATCTAAAAATCCTTAAGTAGCAGGAGGGGAGAGATAAAAGAGGAGAGGCCTGGAGACCTAACAGTTTGCATCTGAGGCCATGCAAATCTGAAGCCAGACTAAAGTTCTGTAAGCGGAGTGGAGCTGCCAGCTCATTTCTAGGTGGCTCTGAAACAGGTCATCATTTGCCTGTAATTCAGATTCTGTGCCTTAATGAATCCTTTATTTCCATTTCTGATGTCACCATGAGTTGTGTGGCAGAGTGAAAAAGTAAGAACTTCAGAGCCAGATTCAAATGTGAATCTTGATTATCTCACATCCTAGCTGTGTAACTTTGGGCAAGCTAATTTCCTGGGCCTCAATTTCCTCACTTATAAAAATGGAGGTAATAAGATCTACCTTGCTGTGAAGATTAAGGACATAAGATGGTACTGCAAGACTGTGCCCAATGAATGAATTACCTTTTTAAACCTTTTAAAAACCTCAGTGTGTGTGGGTACTCGTTATGTGCTCTATGTATGTAGTCACAGAACTACAGAGCAGCAGTCCTTTGTGAGCTGGGTGTGTGATCCTCATTTGAAAGGAGTGGGACCTGAAGCTCCAAGAGGTGAAGTTCCAAGTCATTTGGCAAACGGTGGAGGTGGGATTTGTGCCCAGGTCTTATTTAATACACAGGTTCAAAACTTCTGCACAAACTCTCTCTTCTTGATCTTTTCCTTGGCAGTACAAGGTTCCACAACAGAAAGAACTGAAGAAAAGAGACTTTGAACACTTGATGTGGTTGGCAGAGTATAACCCAGAACTAATCAATGTGTTTGTTGAGAATAATTTAAGACCTGTCTTTGGCTATCACATATTTGCGTTGCACTATATTTTTGTATATTTATTTATTCTCTATGTCTATACTTTGTTTCCCCAACAAGAATATAAGTCAGCCTAGGATGAACTGTGGGTTGAGATCTGGTTTCTTCTTTCAACTGCCACTTAGGAGCAACCCTGGGCAAGTGACTGAACTTCTCTGAGCCTCAGTTTCTCACTCTGTAAAAGGACCTAATAGTAATTCTTCTGCTAATCTCAAGAATTCTTTCAAAGATCAATGAGCAAATAAAAAAAAAAAAAAAGAAGTGAAAGCTATGTCCAACTGTGAATTGCTAGAGAAATGCAAGTTTTCCTTCTTGCATCCCCAGAGGGCAGGAGGAAAGCCCTGTTTGTTTTTCTCCTATTCCTTGCAGCCTCCAGCACAGGGCTGAGAATACAGAGGATGATTCCAAACCTTTGCTCTGGTCCTTTCCCTCATTAATTCATCCTGAACTACAGCTAAACTCACCTTCCTAAAGCAGTGCATATAATGCATCACCACGCCCTGCGATGTTCCTGCAAAGTCCTCTGCTGCTGGGAGGAGCACTGTTCTGTTCCTTCCAGCTCCTAAGCTCAGTGGGTAAGGCCACAGATCACCTTCTATTCCTTTCTCACTCTTCTCCTAGACCACCACACTTCCCCTCCCCAGCAACCTGTCTCAGCCAAGCAGGTCTCCTGGCTGTTCTTTATGTGAGACTGTGGCACGGTTCACACCATTCCCTCAGCCAGAGGTATCCCTGACCTTCCACTTCGTTAGTTCTGGGCCTGACCCAAACTTTACTGTCTCATGAGGCTTCAAAGGCCTGATGCTTTTATTTTTTAAATGGTCTAGCTGTTGATATTTATTTTTAATTGAGATAGAATCCACTTACCATAAAATTCACCCTTTTAGAATGTACGATTCGGTGGCATTTAGTACATTCACAAAGTCGTGAAACCACTACGCAATTCCACTCTAAAAAAGCCACTCCTCATTCCTCCCTCTCCCCACCCACTGGCAATCACTAATCTACTCTCTGGATTTGCTTATGCTGGGCATTGTATATAAATGGAATCATACAATATGTAGCCTTTTGTGCCTGGCTTCTTTAACTTGGCACAATCTTTTCCAGGTTCATTCATGCTGTAGCACGTAGCAGTACTTCATTCCTTTTTATGGCTGAATCATATTCAACTAAATGGATGTACCACATTTTGTTTATCTATTCACCAGTTGATGGATATTTGGGTTGTTTATATATTTTTGGCTCTTATGAATAATGTTACTATGAACATTCCTGTACAAGTTTTTGTGTGGACATGTTTTTAGTTCTCTTGAGTACTAATCTGAGAGTCAAATCACTGGGCCATATAGTCACTCTACATGTTTAACTTTTTGAGGAAACGATTCCTTTTTGGATCTTACTGAACACTGAGAGGGCAATGCTGAGGGCGATCTTTTCTGTCTCTCTTCCCAGCAGGTCTGGAGCTCTCTTTCTAGCATAGTACCTGACACAGAAGGAGCCCAGAAAGTACAAGAGAATGAAATGTGAGCTGGGGAAGGTTGACACAGGAGGACATAGAAGTGGGGTTTCCTGTTTTCCTGAAAGCTTGTTAGCAGGCCCCAAACACTGACAGCCCTGGCTGCCACTGCAGGACCTGGGTTTGTGAGCTCCAGGGCAGGCTCTTCCTTCTCATTATTTTAACACAGATTCACACTGCTCTACTCAGCAAATGACAGGGAAGGCTCTTGGATTTTCTCCTGGAGACAGGCGTCTATATAGATTTTGCCACTAACTAGCTGGGTGACCCTGGATATAATGTGTTCCCTCTGGCTTCAGTCTTGATATTTAGAAATAGGGCTGCATATCTTCAGAGGCGCGGACTCCCAAATGAGGCAATCAGAATCATAATAATTCTGATAAATTGCCCCAGCATAGACCTACATAAGTGATATTTCTGGCACAAAATTTGGGACTCAGAAAGGTTAAAACAATACAAAGCCCAGCTTAGGTGATTCTCATAATAAGCCAGAGCTACTAGGTCTGGGAGTTATTATTGCTCTGTGATCCTTCCAGGTCTAACATTTTTTTGATTCTGTGAAACTGGATATTTCCATAGCCTAAAGTGGAACTAATTAAGAGCTTTCGAAAGAGATTTTTCTATATATCAGTGATATCAGAAACACCCAGGCACCCAAGTAAGACCTGAAGATGGAGGTAGAGGTAGAGGATGTGGTCCTTAGTATGTGTTATGATGCTTTCATTAAGAGGAAGAGGAGCCACCTCCACAAGGGGGTGGGAGCTGGTCCCTTCCCAACCACAAAATCATATTGGGTTTTTAGACATCAGAGAGCCGTGTCCCACTATATATCTTTGATGTAGTGGTCAGGCATTGTTGTGGCCTTTCCAGAAGTCCTTCCCCTTTTTATAACAAAATTCATCTTTGGTTTGCAGATTTGTACCTCTCTACCTAGCAGAACTCTCAATTCAGAGCTTTACCTTTCCAATGTAACAAACCAGACTGGCCAGGTAGAGTACCCCAAACTCTTGGCTTGGTCCAGCATTAGGCACACGGGCCAAGCAGGTTTGATAGGAGCCTCCTTCTTGGAATAGAGATGAACCTCGAGAGAGAGACTCCTATTACTTTGGAGAGAGAGAGCCTTCCCAAGAATGAAGCCAACAGAGAGGAAAGAAGGGAAGAGAGAAGGAGAGTAAGAGCGAGAGAGCAAGGTCGGGATGGGGAGAGAATGTTGCTTGAGCTTTTTTGGGTCCAGGTCAGCCAAGTTCGTCCCTTTGACTTCTATTATTTGAGCCAGTGATTTTTAGTTTAAGGGGGCCTGGGCTGAGTTTCTGTGACTTAAAACACAGCGTATTGACCAGTACTTTTGGTAATGCCAACTTTGGCAAGGACTTGATTTTAGGAATGAATATGTCAAGAGGATGGTTCAGTCCCTATAAATACGGTCCCTACCCCATCCTTCAAATATGTTCCAGCAGTACATATTCCGCAACGTCTCCAGGTAAAAAAATAACAGTAAGAGGAGAACTGGGGCTAGGGACTGGCTAGTTTTGTTTTTTTGTTTGTTTGTTTGTTTGTTTGTTTTTAATGCTTACTAATATGTTAAGCTTTGTACTAAATATTGTCATGTGTTACTTCATTTAATCCTCATAATAACCATAAGTCTTTCATTATATGATTCCCATTTGGCAGATGAAGAAAACTAGACTTTTAATATTTATTTAATTGCCTAACTTGAGTGACCTATTATGTGGTGAGACAGGATTTTAAGCCAACCCCATCCCGAATACAGAGTTGGAGTTTTTAACCATTGTGTGGATTTATCAAAAATAGCTCTCCAGGTCTCCTGAAGCCCCAAATTCCTTTGGAAACTGTCTCCTGTCTCACTGCCTGCTATGGACCTCAGCTACACCTTAATCTACAGCTACCCAAGGAGAACAGGTTTTATTTCAGGAAAGGCACAGCACTAGGAGAGCTGGGAACAGATGGTGTAGATGACATATCATGCCCTTTTCATTTGGATGGGCATGAAGTTCCCAGTGTGCATGACCAGGTGATGAGTCAAGTCTCTCCATCCAGGTGTGTATTTGACAGCCAGACAGTAACATTGTGACTTCAGCAGAGATAGCTGAGCTGGAGACCTTGGATTTGGCCACAGAGTCTTTCTGACCTTCCACTGAGCCTAGAAAATTTTGAATCTAGATATGACCATTGTTGTCCAATCTTTGCATTAGATAAGGAAAATAAGTCTCAGAGAGTTTCGAAGTAAGTTACCCACTGTCACATAGCTAGTCTATACAGGGCAGAGAACAGAACCCACATGTCTGTACAGGGGTCCTCTGGGACCACCTGGCCTATGTCACCTCCCTTGCCATTGCACTCTTGTCCCACAGACTGAGGTGCTGAATGGTGCAGAGCAGCTCTGCTGTGTCTTTCACAGAAACTTTAGTTCCCCAGTTGATAATCTTTACTTCACTCTTCTGTGCATTTTGTCAGGATGTCTAGAAAAATCTGACAGCTGGCATTCCATTTAAGGACAACACTTGGGTATGTGTCTTGAAAGGGTTCACACACAGATCTTGTTGTACTTCCACCCAACTTCCAAATATAGCATGATTTCATTGATGATGAAATGGAAAATGAGCAAGGACGATGAAGGGATCTTTGTAAGGGATCTTCGTAATGCTTATGCCCAAGGAAATGACCCAGACAAATAAAGAAGCCAGGGCAGGACTTTGTCAGGTTGATCTGGGTTCAAATCCTGACTTGCTATTTGACTTTGGACAGATCACTCCACCTTGCTGAGCAGTTTCCTCATCTGTACCACAGGGGCCACAGAACTGATCTCTCAGGCTGTGCCCATAGGTCAATGGAATGTGTTAACAAAGGACCAGCACTTGGCAGACATACTGAACAGTTTTCTTCCATCCCTTTCCTCCTGGACTGTATCAATAGGGATTAAGTAGTAAGCATTTAAGGCAAGCACTACCAAACTTAATATATATTTTGTCATAAGAACCCTTAATAAGGATCCGTGACAGGTGCATATGTTTAATGCCCATGATTCAGCCACGAGATCACTTAATTCCACATAGGTCAGCAACTGAAACCAAATAATAAATTACAAATTTGTCTCTCAGTGTCACCAAGCTTATGTTCACCAAAAACAAAATATGTGGTGATTACAAGTGGTTGAACTGAAGCAAAACATTTCAGAACTCTCTTATGTAGCATAGATGGTGCATGGGCATCATGAGTAGTGACATAATTTTGTATCTAATTCATTTTGATGGATGCAGACCTATATATTTTTCCAAATTATTAGAACACGAATAATGACAATTAACACCCAAGTACATTGAGCATAAGTTAACTTAATAAGGGAATTCAAAAAGATCTGAGAGATTAGGATTGCCTGAAAGTCCTACTTTTAGCCAAATATTCTCATTGGATGGGGCATGTGTAGACTTTCTTCTTGCTTCCTCCTGTCCATACCTTAGGATAAGGTAGAAAAATTGCTGCTTACTTATGATCATAGAGCCCTCCTACTATAAAGATAGGCAGATTGGAATGTGTGAGGGGCTGTTATGTGTGTGTGTATTTGTCGTTTGTGCTGACCTAAAAAGCAAACAAATGAAAACAAAATCAAGCCAAAATGAAAACTGAATGGACAAAAAACCCCTAACCTTCCCATCAAGGGCTCTATACTCCATGGGCTCCTGGCCTATTTATCTTCTTTAATCTTCCATTCATGCAGAAGGAATAAGCACTATTTCTTGATTTAATGGCCAGAATCTGAACACCTTTGTAAAAGTATCAGACC
>NW_011888909.1:3621675-3631429 GCF_000151845.1 Pteropus vampyrus
TCTCAAATGGACTCTCAGTCCTAGGGCACCAGGGGATGAACTCAGACCCTGTATATTCTTTCTTCCTACACACCTTTGCCCAAAATACAATCAGGTAGGCCCTTTCCTGACCATGGAGAGGGCTATGGGCATTAAACATATGCACCTGTGACTTAGATCATCATATCCATGATTGGAAAAATCTTAAACCTAAACACAAACCAATGAACTTGCATTTGGGACCAAACAGTGCAGACAAAAAAAAAAAGAAAGAAAGAAAGAAAAAACACTCTCTGACATGAAAATATGCAAAAGGGATTATATAATCAAGGTCACAGAGGTACTTCCAAAAAGCAGTGTGCTAATAACAAAATAATGTTTCTTTTATTAAATAAGATCATGAATTTTAAAGCATTTAGTACAGTGCCTGCCACTTATCACTTATCCCCTCACCCAACGATAGTTGTTCCCAATGTTATATATGTATGAATCATTAAAGCAGACCCAGTAAGACTCCATTTAGAAATCCCTTTGTCAGTCATTTATTTCATTAATATATGAGCTTTTGAGTAATAAAAAGACATTGCTTAAAGCTCAGATTACTTCCCAGTGCAGTCTGACCTTTTTTTAAATTACTAAGACCTGTGACATTTCTCTGAACAAAACACTGCTCCACAAACAAAGGCTCTTGTAGAAAATGCCCAGAAATATTCTTTCCTTCTTTCTCAAGAGTGGTTGCTGACAGCGAGGGACTAGAGCCCCAGATGCTTCCACTATTTGAGCACATAGTTTTCAGCTAGGAATGAGATGGAGCAGGGAGTCCAGGCCTGTTGTTTTACCGAGTTTTAGTCCAATCCCTGCCCTCTTCACCCTCCCAATCCCCTTGCCTGTCTGGCTGGAAATGGCATTGGGTGTGACCTTCCTACCCTGTGTGTTCTGTGAAGCTTCAAATACAGTCATTGATCCTATGGCCTGCATTACAAGAAGGAACACCAAGGCAACTTCTGGACCGCAGCTGGTTTCTGTTTGCTGTACACAGCACTTTTGAAAATTTTACATTTGAATGTCTTTACAAGGGGGCATTGCTCTCAAGTTTACCCCAGTCCCCATCACTCCCTATTTCCCTGGCTTGAGTTAATTTAGTTTGTCATCTTGGAGTACAAGCCATCTCCTGTTTCCTCTTGTCATGGCCTTTAATGCTGCACACTAATGTAGCAGCGTAACCCAGACAGGGCTGATTGGGGCCCAGGTCTTAATGAACCGCTGTGGCCACCTGGACTAGCTCAACCTTGAGTAGCCTCCCCACCATGGCTCGGCTAGCTCTAATGTAGCAGTTCCAAGACAAGGGAACCAAATGGCATTCTGGTGTCTATATGATAGCTTATTTGTATATATTGACTTCTGACTATGTTCAGCAAAATATTTTTTTAAGTAGTTTAGCCTTTTTAAGAAACCTCAGCATTGAACAAGTTAAAAATTGCTTGGTACTCTGCTATACTGCTTTAATATATTTTAAAAATTCTAATTGTTAAAGCAACTCTGATTTTCAAAGTTGGAAGTAGGGATTACATTGTGTAGCTTCCCTGAAAAACTCTACTAATTAGAGGATAAGGTAGGCTGTTTTCTTTTTTGTTTATTTATTTATTTTTTGTAAGTTTTCTTTCATGAGCCCAAGAGAAATGGCTTCTCATGGGTCCCTTCTTAGGCCCAGGACAACCTTATTTCTTCTGTAACTACCTGACTAAGTTCATGAGGGTCCCTTCATGAATATGGCCCTTTTTGGCCAGCGCATTCAGAGATCATAGTATAGAGGTTCAGTGAAGTAGGGGGAATTATCAATGAGGAAACACACTCAGAGAAGGTACGCTCCTTCCCAAGTCACACTTTACTGACAGTCTAACAGGCTCTTTCTACCATCCCTGCAATCCCCACTAAGTAAAGGCAAATACCACAAAGCCACACATTTAATCACAGACCTTCAAGAGTCACTGGAGGAATGGCAAGGTCAATGGAAGTTTTACAAAAATGCAGACTTTGGGGAAAAAAATAGAAAAAAGAGAAACTAGCTGCATCTTTGTAAAAAGGGTCATTTAGCCTCAGCTCTGGATTCTTGGCTTTAGTACAAGGGCACTCCAGCCCAGGAGACTGTAAACACATTTTTTATACAGAGGATGTGGAGGTGTTGGCCTGTCCCAGACCAGGAGGAAAGCAGAAGCAAGGGTACCTACCACCTTCAAACTCTGTCTGGCAGTTCCCTGAGGTATCGTTCAGGCTCTCCTCCTCGTTGATGATGATGTTCTCAATGTCCTTCATTGTTAAGTGGTCCCGGAAGGCATGATAGAGGATGTGCTTCAACTCTTCCAGAGTTATCCTTTGCATGTCGAACTGTGGAGATAAAGAGGAGTGAGAGGGTCTTGGGCACATAGGGGTGAGAACTCTGCTTGGGGCCCGACCAGCAAGCCCTAAAGCACTTCGTTGGAAACGTCCCAGCTTTTCAAGACATCAGATGAGCAGTTTTCCATCGTGTTCAGCTCCAAGCATACTTGTGAACTTGCAAGAACTTATTGGGATACAGTGAGTGTAACATATTCCCCTCAGTTGAGACTCTTGGAGGAAAAAATGCCACCTGGTAGTTTGGTTTCCCACTCATCCAGCCATCTGCTGTCACCCCTCCACACTTCATGTACTTTAGAGTTGTGTCACACTGCAGACAATGCATATGTCTCTAAAAATTTTATAATCTCTTAAGAAGCCAGTAATTCCCATCTTGATTTAAGTATGTATCTTTTTCTAACAAGATAAAATGCAAGTTCAAAGCCATGTTTATGTGGAAGAGCAGCTGAAGGGGAGGTGTAGCATTCCCAGTTGTGTTCTTCCCCTCCTAGTGACAGCATTATGCTTTTCCACTCCATTTCCATCAGGTTTAGTTATGTCACTTTCTTAGCCAGTGAAATGTTAAGTAGAAGTCACATATGCCACCTCCAATTAAAAGCTTTAAGAGACATTGTGTGGTTCTATCATTTGTTCTTTTTTTCTCTGCCTTGAGAACAGCATGCCCTATACAGGGGCTGTTCCTTCTGTCTAGGTCCCAGAATGAGGATAAAGTAGAAAATACCTGTAGATATCCTATAAAAGAAAAATAATGTGAATAAGAAATGCCCTTTGTTGTTATTAACCATAGAGACTTTGGGCTTCTTCGCTACTATTGCATAACTTGTTTTCAGTCAACAATACATAAATTAGTACATAGAAATGAGAGGTTACCATTACACAAATTCTAAAATATGATGTATGGTTTCCAGGGCTAGGCAGTGGGAAATAAGAAAACTGTTATTGGAGGTTAGAAAAATAACAACTCTTATTATGCAGTAGCAAAAACATTTGGTAAAATCGTGGCCTGTGATAACTTATAGGACAGATAGATATATATTGCATAACTTTTTGGCTTTGAGAAAAAAATCTGGGAAACAGCATGTCTAGTTGGTTGTAACTGATTGCATCTGACAGGGTGCTACAAGAAAGAGATGCGTTCAGAAAAGAACTGATTGGTTTGCAAGCCAGGAATAGAGAGAACTCAGAAATTCCTGGACTTGCAGGAAAGAAAGCAGTTGTTTCTCGTCTCCAACTAGGAAGAGATAAAGTTGAGAAATGCTTTAAATAACAATATAAGCCTATTAAAACAAATCAAAATGTCTTGTTAAAACCTCTAAATGTGTTAGATGACTCTCTCAGGGAGCTGGGTATTAGGTTGAGAGAGAGGTATGTCTTAGAAATAATTGTGGATGTGGCTATTAGCTTAAACCAATTGGAATCAAATATATAAAAATACGACTAAGTATTTGAGAGAGCTGTACTGGCCAAGAGCCAACAGTCTGGGATTAAAAGACTATAACTCTTCAAAATGTATAATGATCTTTGGGTTCCCAACCTTATGTGGGCATAAGCAATTGCAGAGATGAGCTACACAGATCTCAAGAAGGACATATTTTCCAATGCTATCATTACATGAGTACAGGAGTAGCAAAGGCTGAATCCTCCAGATGGTGACGCTAGGAATTAGGCTTGAAATCATGCAGTGAAATCAAGGGCAATTTCCAGGACATAGAACTAGGGTCTAACCAAGGGATATTCCTCACCCCAAGTTCTATCCAACAAAGTTTCAGAATTGCTCTGAGTCTTAGACTGCTATGTATTTCTCATTTTTTTTTTTTCTTTCTAGACAGGAATGATTGTGTAGTTGGCCTGAACCTGTCCTACCACTATAAGTGAGTGTGTGTGGGAGGGTTAATTTGTCTTCTTAGTTTACATGTCTCCAGATCAAAAGAAGCCACACCTGGATTTAATTTATCTCATGAGGTTCTAGATCTTAAATGTTATGTTGTAATTGGATGGGACTTTTAGGGTGTCTCCCATGGGGAGGAGATGAGTATATTTTGTGGCTGAAGGGAAGGAAATAAATGCTTATGAGCAACAGTGTGGGCTGTAACAGGTTATATTATTTCCAATTATTTGTTTCCCCTACCTGTGAGAGAATTATATCTCCCTGCCCATTGTCATCATGCTTTGGCCAACTAGAGGAGAGTGAAAGTGATAAATGAAAGTGGCAAATGTCTCAAAAGCCATTGCACATTCTACCATTTCTGTTTTTCTTCTGCCACAAAAACATGTACACTAAATAGGGGCTGCTCCTTTCTCCTGGGTCCTGGAATGACCACAGCGCGGAGCTAACCCATGACGCACATGCAATTTGAGAAATAAGCCCTTGATGTTAGTTGCTAAGACTCTGAGATTCCATCAGTATAACTGAGCCAAGAATGAATACAGAGACCAATGTTTTAAGTTAGTATGGATCATGATAAAAGAAAGTTTTAGATTTTTTTTCTTTCCTTGCTTGCTTTGTAAAGCAATTTCTGCTTTGTTTTAAGTATGCTCCTAACTTGTTCTAACAAGTTAAATTGGGTTACTGAAACTAGCTGGAAATCTAAATGACTAAGTTCAAAGCCATTTCTATGACTAAGAGCAACTAAAGAAGAATGTGTAAAGTAGATTTGTTTCCTGCATCCCAGTTTATTGACTATAAAATTAAGTTTTGATATACACTCAGGATTGAGCCTTAGATCTGACAGGGAAATATGTGGTTGTTAGCCTGGGTGAGAAGGCTAGCAGAATGCATGGGTGAGGGTGATGAACCTCACAGATGAGAAAATTGGGACCCATCTGCCATGGTCAGAAATGAAGAGTGACAAAATCAAAGATATTATGAGAAAATGAGTAACTATTTCCTTGAAGACCAACGAAAGGACTGGAGTGCCTGGAAAAACTCTAACCAACTGAGAGTTTACTTAGATTCAGAAATTAGATGAACGGAATTGGACTGGGGCTGTGAGAAGGGCAGGATAAATGCAGATTCCAGAAATCTATAGTTTTCCTTTTATTTGGCTATCTGGGTCATCTTTTAATGTTAGGATACTAGTATTTAAAAAAAATAGTTGAGTAGAATTCTATGTTTTTTATATTGTCAGCATTGATCTTTTACAAATTTAAAATAAATTCCTAAAAAACAATATGGATGTAATGCCAACAAGTATTTCTTCTATGATTATCAGTCCATTTAGCTTTTTTCCTTAATTTTGGAATTTTATATTTTTTCAGAAAACCAGTCAAAAGATTTTCATTATTATTATCATGTAACTATGCACAGTAGTCCCTTAATTTTAAATTTGAATACTTCTTATATCTCATTTTGTATTTATAATCCTATTTGTTTTTCTTTCTTCTAGGTTTCAGTTTTGTTGTTTTACTCTGCTTTTAGTGGATCCTGTTTAATGAACGTGGCCTGTACATCTCTTATTTTTAAGAACCTAAGGAGTTTTCCATTATGATGGAATTTCTGTAGGGTCAATTACACAAATATATTTATCTTTATTAATTATATTATGTAGCCTTATAATTATAATTTGCATCTTCTAGAACCTTATTTTTTTGAACTACTTGATTTGTCAAAGACCATGAGTAACATATTAAAGTCTGTGAAGAGAACTGTATCTCCATAAATTGTTCTTATAGACCTAATGTTTTTAAATGAGTCCTGATATTTTAAAAATATTTAAAAACTTTTAAAAATAAAAATGATGTTAAAAATAATCAATTTAAATTATTTAAATTGAATAATTTCATCGGTGCCAAAAAGATTGATTTCCTAATTCAACAAATAGTTATTGATGATTCTGTGCCAGACACTGAGATGGAGATACAAAGATGAGCAAGACACAGAGACACACATCCTGCTCTCAAAAGTCAAGCAAATGAGTAATTTTAATGTGACAAGTGAGGCACGGGCTGACTTAGAAACCCCTGGGAAAAGGGGAGCGGGTCTTAGAAGGCTTCCTGGAAAACTGGTGCGCCACCTGAGACCTAAAGTAAGAGTTTGCCAGGTGAGTGGGGCCAGTGGGAAGAGGGGTAGTGGAAGGGAGAAGGAACACCACACCAAGGCCTAGGGTGTGAAAGTGCTACATGTTCACTGACTGGCCATATGTTGAGTTCTTCTGAAGACTGAGAGCAATAGGAGAGGTGGTAGGAATGAGGTGAGAGCTGTGGGTAGGGTGCTCATCAATAAAGGCCTGTAAGCCAGGGTGAGGAGCTTGGTTGATTGTGTTCATTTTTACTTTTTTTTTATTTTGGTAAATATATATAACATAAATTTACCATTTTATCCACTTTTAAGGGTACAATTCAGCCACGTTAAGTACACTTACATCATTGTACAACCATCACCACCATCCATCTCCAGAAAGTTTTTCATTTTCCCCAACTGAAACTTCATACCTGTTAAACACTATTTCACCATTCCTCCCTCCCCCAGCCCCAGGCAACCACCATGCTACTTTCTATAGAAAATCAAACATGAATTCGACTGCTCTAGATACCTTATGTAAGTGGAATCATACAGTATTTGTCTTTTTGTGACTGGCTAATTCACTTAGCAAAATGTCTTCAAGGTTTCTCCATGGTGTAGCATATGTAGCATACTGTAGGATTTTCTGCCTTTTTAAGGCTAAACAATATTCCATTATATGTCTATGCTACATTTTGTTTATTCATCCGTGGACACTTGTATTGCTTCTACCTTGTGGCTATTGAGAATAATGATGCCGTGAACATAGGTGTAAAAATACCTAGCCCTATCCCTGCTTTCACTTTTTGGGAGATATACCCAGATGTGCAATTGCTGAAACATATGGTAAGTCTGTATTTGATTTTCGAAGAATGAAGCTTGGTTTTATCTTTTGGGTAAAATGAATTAAAGCAGCAGTCTCCAACCTTTTTGGTACCAGGGACTGGTGCTCCTATGAGAATCTAATGCCTGATGATCTGGAGTGGAGCTGAGTAGGTGATGCTAGCACTGAGGAGCAGCTGCAAATACAGATGAAGCTTTGCTTGCTGGCCTGTCACTCACTTTCTGCTGTGTGGTCCAGTTCCTAATAGGCCACAGACCAGTAGCCATCTGTGGCTTGGGGGTTGGGGACCCCTGAACTAAAGGATTTTCATTAGAGAAATTGCCTTATCAAGTTTGAGCTTGAGAAAAATTATTCTCTTTTGGTACAAAGGGCAGGACAACCAGATAGGCTATAGAAATAACAGGTTTAGAAATCACTATGGACTATGGAGAAAGAGAGGGTTCAAGAGCCATGCAGGAGAGAGGTTGACAAGACTTGATGATTCATTGTGTGTGGAGTGCGAAGGAGAATGATCCAATTAGGATGACACTGGGCTTTATGTTCAGCTGAATGGTAACAGGGAAAACAGGCTTACAGAGGAAGGTGACATGTTAAATTTTAGACATGTGCATTGGAGGTTCCAGAGGGCAGTCCAACAGAACAGCCCAGAAGGCAGCAAAATGTATAGATATGGGCTAATGATACAGATTTGGAAGTTATTTGTATAAAGAAGATAATAGAAGTCATCAGAAAGGATGGCAACATCCGGGAAGTGAGAAAAAGCCCAGGAAGGGCATTGGGAGGACATCAAGATAAATAGGTCGTCAGCCTCCATTACAGAATGGGCAGGCTGTGTGTGATATTGTGATTTATAATAAATATATATTTTGGTCTTTTGTCCATGATTCCTAGCTCAGTTCTCAAAGCACTTAGAATTTCCTAAGTGATAATAGCAATGGGAACATCTTTTGTGATAATAGTCTCTTGTCCTCAGTTCCTAAAATTGCTTCAGAGCCATAAACGGGTATCTGGCTATTCATAACAAGCATCTTCAACAACAACTCAGTTTATGTTAATGAGGTGACTTTTGGAAAGTCCCTAAAGATAGAGATGCTTGTTGCCATGGGAACCAATCATAAACAGGGTTGAAACTTTCAGTCCCATCCCCTGACTTCCTGGGAAGGAAGAGGGGCTGGAGATTGAGTTCAGTCACCAATGGCCAAAGATTTAATCAGTTATGCCTATGTAATGAAGTCCCCATAAAAACTTAATAGGAGGGGGTTCAGAGAGCTGCTAGGTGAGTGAACCAGAGCACTTCCATGTGCCACCATGCTGGGCCCCAAACTCCACAAGGACAAAAGCTTTTTTCGAGATCTCCCCATGTATCTTCATCTGGGTATTGATTTGTATCCTTTAATATCCTTTGCAGTAAACCAGTAATCTAGTGAATAAACTGTTTTCCTGAGTTCTGTGAGTCACTCTAGCAAATTAATCAAACTCAAGAAGGCTCTAGCAAATTAATCAAACCCAAGGAGGGTGTAGTGGGAACTTCTGATTTACAGGCATACCTCAGAAATATTGAGGGTTCCATTCCAGACTACCACAATAAAGCGAAAAAGCAAGTCTCACAATTTTTTTTTGTTTCTCAGTGCATATAAAAGTTATGTTTATACTGTAGTCTATTAAGTATATAATAACATGATATCTAAAAAAAACAAAGTATTTACCTTAATTGAAAATACTGCTAGAAAGTGCTAACCATCATCTGAACCTTAAACCTCATGAACCAATGTCTGCTAGCTTCAAACTTTTCTTCTGCAGCTTCCTCACCTCTCTTAGCCTTCAATAAATTTGAAGAGAGTTAAGGCCTTGCTCTGGATTAGGCTTTGGCATAAGGTCAGGTTGTGGCTGGTTAGATTTTCAATCCAGACCACTAAAACTTTCTCCATATCAGCAATAAGGCTGTTTCTCTTACTTATCATGCATATTTTCCCTGGAGTAGTAGTTCATGACACCCATAACAAATATAATAATGAAAAAAATTGAAATGTGAGCATTATCAAAATGTTATACCGGAGACATCAAGTGAGCAAATGCTATTGGAAAAATAGCTCTGGTAGACTTGCTCAATACAGGGTTGCCAAAAATCTTCAATTTATAAAAAATAGAACCTCTGCAAAGCATAATAAGCAGGCACAACAAAACGAGGTATGCCTTTATAGCCAATCATTCAGACCTGCCATTGGCAACTGAATGTGAAGGGTAGCCTTGTGAGACTACCATTGGTAACAACCTGGACCTGCCATTGGCAACTGAAGTGAAGGGTAGCCTTGTGAGACTACGTACTTCTGGAATCTGACTGATGCTATCTCATTAAATGGTGTCAGAATTGAGTTGAATTGTAGGCCACCCAGCTGGTGTTGGAGAATTGCTTGGTGATGCGGGGAAAAAACCCATACATTGGAATTGGGTGCAGAACCATAGAGTGCCTTTTATCAATAAACACAATTAATCATTAAAAATATTTAAGTGTCTTCTGTTTGAAAAAAATATTTTTT
>NW_011888909.1:3632104-3642718 GCF_000151845.1 Pteropus vampyrus
CCTTTTTTTTCCTTCCTTACCTGACACGTTAGTCTTTGCAAGTTTAATTTGAGATTTATTATGACACGTTTTCTACTATTTGCAACTTTTTCTAGAATGATACTTGGCTTCTGCATTTAATTTTGCAACAAAATTTATAAGAGCTACTGCTACTTTCTTACATTAATTGATTTCAGTGCTCACTTCCATTTTTTTTATGATCATTCCAACCCTGAGTACTTGAATTTCATCCAAATAACTGCTAAAGAACTTTTAAAAATAATTTGATAATGAAGCATTTGTGAACATTACATTTTCTGAGTTCTTATAATCTGATAATACTTTTCCCCCTTTCTCCCATGACAGACACTTAATTTGGTATAAAATTCTAGAATATCACAAAATTTCTCCTCAAAGTTCAATTGAAATATGTCCAGTCCTTTCTGTTGTTTAATGTGGGGGAGGAGCAAAGAGGTCGGAATGGTGGCCTAAGTTTTACTTTGAAGATCATTTCTTTCTTTTTGGACACTAATAAAAAATATGTCTTCATATGTGAAATTTTAAAAGAATGTGTTCCATGCCATGTTAAGCTGTATATTTTTGCATTAATTTTGGCTGGAGTATTTTTTGTGAGGAGGCTTAATATTTAGACCGACATCATTTTCTTCCTCATTACTGTTTCCTGAAAACCACTTTGATTATTGTCTTTCTCCTGTTCTTCTAATACGCTCCTTCCTCTGGAACACAAATCATTCTTAATTAGATTTTTATTCTTGGTTTCTGTGTTTTTCATCTTTTCTCTAGTAATTCTCATCTCTTCGTTTTGTATTTCATGTCACTAATTTTTTTTTGTACTGTTAATCCTGCTTCTATTTTCTCTAGTAAAGATGTTAATACTGCACTTTCATTTGGTCCCTTATTACTTTAGTCCGTTTCCTTTGTGCCCCTGATTGTTATGGGTGCTGCTTTAAAAAAAAAAAAAATCCAAATCTCTTGCATTGCTTTTAAAGATTAAAGTATTAAAGAACATCAAACAGGCATCTTCTACAGTTCTCACCTGATTCACTCTTCAGAGCTATACCCCTCCTCTGCATCCCTTTTCCTTGGGCTTGGCTGAGGGGTAATTACTCCATTGTCAGAGTTGCTGTGATTTCTGTTCATGTATATCTGAATGAGAAGTGGGCTACCTGAACGCAGGACTTGCAAAGGAGAGAGTGGGTGGGACATTCTCACCCTTTCTTGCACAGGTGATTGGGGATTTTTGCAGAGCTTTAGGGGCTGTGCACACCCATGAGCACAGTTTGCAGTTCCTGCCACCATTCCTCAGGTGCCGCTTTGTAGATAAAGATGATCTCTTGCTTGAGGGTCTCTGAAGGTGGGAAGATTGTGGTTTATCTTTGATTAGTCTAGCACAGTGTGTTCCCTGGGCCAGCAGCATCTGGAAACTGGTCAGAAATGAAAGTTCTCCAACTCCACCTGCAGACCTACTGAATTAGAGACTGGGGATGGGGCCCAGCAACCTGTATGTAACAAGCTCCCCAGGGGATTCTGCTGCTCACTCATGCTTGCAAAATCACATGAAGTTCTAATACCCAAAGGAGACCTTCTCCCAGGGCATGCTGCTCTGCCCCATGGCTGTCTACCATGGTGATAATGTAGGGAGGAAGCAAAAAACTAAATGTTAATCAAGCCACATTCAGAGACTGCAACCTGCTGATCAGCCCTGCAGCCAGGCCGGGAGGATACCTGCAGAACAAAGGGAGATTTTCTGCTGGAATTGCTGACAAGCCATTCCCCACACCTGGGAAGGGGAAACAGGAAGAACAGAGTCTTCAAGTGGCTGCCCTACACAAAATAAAATTGTTTATTCTCTATGGCTAAAACCATAAGGAACCTATGGATTAAAGGCTGGGAATGGCCAACAGGCCTTTCACACTACATATTCTTACCTTTTCAGTTACATACTCTTCCCTTTCCTTCCTCACTGTATGTCCATGTCAAATGAAATGGATAAACAAAGTCTTTAAACCGCAACTCACAGGAAGTAAACAATGATATATAAACTGGATTCCCCAGACACTCAGGGTCCCTCTCAGTGGTCCCTCTAAGTGTCTTTCTCCTGGTACTCTTTACTCTGTCTCTCTCACTGTCTTCACGTCTCTTAGGCTCTCTCACTCTTTGCCTCTGAGAGGAGACCACACTCTGTCTATGGAGTGTTACCCCTTTTCTCATAAACTTTCCTTTTGACACTAACTTTAGCGTGTTTTTGAATTCTTGCTTATGCTCCACCAAGAACTCTCATCTCTCTCAGTGCAGGGCTTGAGTTCCCCACCCCAACTTGGGGGACTTTGCCCTGTCCTGCATTAGTAACAAAACATCCCTGAGGCCTGCCTGCTCAGCTTCGTCCTTAACATCTGCTGGGAATTACAGTATCCAAATGGGTGCATAGACAGGGTAGTTGATGGGACACAGAGGACAGGCAGCACTGTGACTCTAACAAGCAAAGAAGAGCATTTTCTCAGGAACTCCTATATTTTTCCCTTCTGGGCAGCCACTGTGTCTGGAAATTGGGTGCAAGCAGGGAGGTGAGTCAGAGGGTTCCCCCTGCCTTTGTGGAGTCCTCTGCCCTGGGTCTGACTCTCAGGGAGGAGCACGCAGTATTGGTTGGAAGCCAGCCCCTCTCAATCCACCTTCCTCCACCAGCTCAGGGGCCTTTCTAGGCATCGTCAGTGCCTCAGTCCTCCCCAAACTCTGTCACTGCTCTTCCCACTGGGAGTTTTTTTGTCTCTTTATTGGCCTCTACCAGTAGATAATGAGCCCTCTGAGGGCATCTGACACAGTATTTACTGCTAGTCCATCACAGGGCCTGTCCCCTGCTAGATGTGGGATGAATGTTTGCTGAATGAATAAATGTGAATCCTCCATTTGTTCCAAAGCGCAACCTTTCCTATATGCCTTCCGCCCTCAGTGTCATCCTCAAATCTGTGAGAAGGCCAAGAAGAGTTCACTGTGCGATGGGACTTGCCATGTTCAGATTCTCTACCATTTCAAGATACAAGAGCAGAGTAATTGAATGTGTTTTCCTGATGGGAGAGGAACCTCAGGGTGCCTGAGTCTTTAGTCCAGACAAGAATTTTTGATAAGATGAAATGTGGCCACTGGAAGGACAGGGATCTCTGCTCTGCTGGGAGCTTGCTCTGTGAGGCCTTCACCTCCAGTGTCAGTCCAGCCTCATGCAGAGACCTGCACAGCTGAGGGCCACAGCGTCCATGACCAGATTTTAGGTGAATCCAAACTCAATTTAACTTTCACAGAAGGTGTAGAATTAAGTTGATGACAGTTCTTTCTCTGGAAAAAAAGATGGGCTGAATAAGCTCAGAACATTGCCTATTTCTACTCTTTACCAAAGATTCATTCTACCAAGAGAGCACTTCCTGGAAGACTAATGGGTCAGGGCTTCTCAGCCAGATGTGAGTTGGCTACAGTTCACCATGGTGGGAGCCCCGGTAGACTGGGACATCTGGACAGGCTCTTGGACAGCCAGAGTCCCCTCTACACAGCCTGGGCACTCTCACACACTTATTTCAATCCAGCACAAAACATGCATTTTCTAAGTGTGCCCCAAGCACCAGTGTGGCAAGAGCTTGCTGGGAATTAGGTCTAGAAAGTTTCTTGCCTGCATCTCTCTTTCATGCTTGGCCCCACACCACGGGCAACACAGCTTCCTCTCTCTGATTAGCAGAACCCCAAAGCGGGTGTCCTGCCATCAGCTTGCCAATAGTGTCTAGATGTGAAGTACAAGTGACACCAGCATAACCAGAAAGACATTCAGAGTCCTTCCTGGCTCCAAGATTTTCACCACATGAGGAATTAAATACTGAGACTGGAATGCAAGGCATCGTGAGACCCTCCCCACCATAAGCAAAGAGGCAGACACATTGTAGCCTTGGGCAAGATGAGCAGGAAGGGCACAGGAATGGGAGGCTGGTAACAAAACTGAAAAACAACAGTGGTGCCAGGCTGTGATGGCTCCATCTAGACTAGTCTATTTGTCCCCTCGCTTTAGCCCTGAAAGGAATTAGTTCAAATTAGCACAAGGATTGGGTCATAAACGTGGCTCAGCCTCTACAAACTCCCTCTATGGTGGCTCAGAAAAAGATAAAAACACATAATCACAGCAAAATTAAGACTGAGCACCTATTTACTGCCATCATCTGGAAGAAAATTTCCACTAACTGCAGGAATATGGAGTGGACATGTGGCTCAAAATCTGTGCCTGATATTAAAAAGGTTTGTCCCCTGGAAAAGAGTTGACGTTCTGGAGGAAAGCAAGGAGGTGCTTCCACCTGCCCCAGGTAACACCCTGGGCAGATGCCATCTCTGCTCCTGAAGCAGCTCAGACCTCCTGGCCACCTGCTCCTTCTGCTCCTCTTCAAAAGCTATTGATGACAAGGCAGTTTGGAAGGGATGAGGAAATGGCCCATTTTTTTCCCATTGCCTGCCCAGCAGGCCTTTTTCACCCCAGCTTTGCTTATTTCACACAGGCTTTTCCACAGGTGGCTCACCCCACCGAAGCAGCTGTAGTGCCTCCAGCTCCATATGTCTTATAGTATATGGCCTATGTGCTGACTCTGACACACATACTGACACTGTGTGGCCAGAGTCCAGGGTCACTATGACTCTAAGTGGATTTTGCCTTGCTACAAAATCCAGGCTGCACGGAAGATGTGTTTCACTACCACATGGGTAAGGGAGGGTGGATTTCCATCTGGCAGTGTCTTTCTAGATGAAGGCCTGTAAATATATAGAGCTCTTCTGGGAGCTGTGCCCTTCAATGGGTCCTCCAACTGCAGATCTGAGAAGGGACGTCCACCAGGACTGGATTGTTTAGATGCCAAACACCTAGTTTCCAACTAGATCATTAGGCAGTAGGTAGGAGGGGAGGCTGGTTATAGGGAGAAGTTCCTCTATGCCAGGCGTGACCTCGTTTAAGTCTCACGGGGCATACTGCAATGAGGAGGCAGAGTCTACATTGGAGTTCAGAGGTTGAATGATGTAGCTGAAGACAAGGAGCAAGGGAGTGAGATACATGATTTCAGATTTAGCACGAATCATTTGTGCACATGTGTTCTGCTTAGTCTCTGTAGGGGCCACACACTCTGGTGCTTTAATCTGAACTTGGATTCAGGGTGTGCACCTCGCTTTCCCTGATACTGAGGTTGAAATGTGTGGCCACACTGTGCTGTGACAGGGAGAGAGCCACAGGCCAACTCCAGACTCTGACCGTGGCTGAGATACGTATGCTTTTCTCTGTATGCTTTTCTTCTACTTATTCCATCTCTTGAGAACCTACTAAATGCTAGGCACTGGTCTAGGCAGTGGGAACATAAGAGAATGCGACAGAAAATTGCCTGTCCTCATGGAACTTACAGTATAGTTGGGGGAGACCAAATATACAAAGAAACCAGTGAAAAATAATGTTAGATGGTGAGATATGTGAGCAGCAAATGAAGCAGGAAGGAGGCTGGGGCATTTTGCGGGGGAAGGTTGCAGTTTAAACAAGCCCATCAGGGAAGGTCTCACAGAGAAGGTGCCATTTGGGCAGTGACATAAAGGAGGTGAGGGATAATCAGGAGGAGGCCATTCCAGGCACAGGGACTGGTGAGTGCCAAGGCCATGAGGCAGGCATCTGCTTGGTGTTCTGGCAGAAGGCAGCAAGTGAGGGCTGAGCTGGACAGAAGCAGGGGGCACATGGTTCTACAAGGATTATGTTTCACTAAGAATCAGAAGAGTGTTTTACCTTTCAAAATGGCGATGATCACTGTGCCTAAGTACTTTGCCTAAGGTAAAATTGAAGGTATGGTTTCTGAGTATAGGTCAAAAGAGAGGCCCATTTCAACGGCCATCATGATCAAAGCCTTGACTGAATTCACTCATGCTTAGCCTTTCCATCAGCTTGCTCTGTACCACTGGTATGCGAACCTGTGAGAACTCCAGAGAACAGTTATATCTGCCCTCCTGGAAATGGGTATTGTGGTGGACCATTGGTAATGGCCCCAAATATATCCACATCCTAATCCTGGGAACTTGTAAATCTGTTCCCTTATATCATAAAAGGGACTTGGAAGACGTGACCAAATTAAAAACCTTGAGATGTGGGAGATTACCCTGGATTATCTGGGTGGGTCCTAAATGTAGTCACAAATCCTTACAAAAGGGAGCCAGAGGAGATCTGACTAAAAAGGAGAGGCAGAGTGATGAAGGAAGCAGAGACCGGAGACATGCACCTGAAGATGGAAGACGAGGCCACAAGCCATGGAATATTGGCAGTCCTCAGACAAGGAGACAGATTTCTCCTCGGAGCCTCCAGAAAGAACGCAGTCCTGCTGACATGGTGATTTTAGCCCATTGAAGCTGGTTTCGGGAATTTTGATTTCCAGGATTCTAGGAGAATACATTTGTGTTCTTTTAAGCTACAATGTTTGCGGTAATTATTTTATGGCAGGAACAAAAATCTAATGCAGGTTTATGTTTGGCTTTTGTTTATAAAGTAAAGGCATTTTTGCCAAGAGTTCACTGAGGTCTGGCAGGAACTCATCTCATAGGTTCATAGTAACCATCTCTGCTCCAGGCCGACACATAACTCTGTCTGAGAACAGTGAGATTTAAGGTCTCGCAGTTAGAGCACTCCTGCTTTTTTCTCCTTTAAAGAATGTCATTTAGGTTCTCAGGATTCTCTTGACAGCTTCCATCTGGCATTCAGCAGAGCAATAGGATGAGATGTCATTGCATTACTTGCCTCACTGCAGAGTGTTCCTTCTACTACACCCATGGCCCTAGAGGAGTAATTCTTAGCCACTCTCTTCAGATAGAGAGGAAAGCCATTTCTGAAGGGGATAGGGGGTGGAGGGAAAAGAGCGAAACAGCAACAAACTAGAGCTTTAGATAAAGAGATGTAGATCTGCTTGGGGTGAGCAAACGTATGACGTTTGGATTTACCTTGATTCTGCCTGCAAGGACTGTGACCTTTCTAGATATTGGTACTTGTTCTGAACAAGGTCCCAGGAGCCAAGGTGACCTGCTTGAAACCCTTTAATGACTTCCTAGTGTTTTCATCATAGAGTCCAAATTCTTTGACAAAGCCTCCCAAGTGCTTCTATCTTCTGACCCTGCCATCTGTCCTGCCTCATAACACCCCTGCATCTGAATCCTCCACCTGCTGACCATCCTGAGCTTCTCAGAGGCTGCCGTATGCATCAGGTTTCTTTCATCTCTGGGCTTTCGCCTGTTCCTTCTGTCTGCAGCACCATTCTCTGACCCATGTCTTCCCCTAAATTCTTCCCTCAGGCCTCAACTTCTCTGACATTCCTCTGGCAAGCTTCTTGAGTTCCCCAGGGTTGAATGTGCTTCCCTTTATATGTGATCCATGTATTCCATACCTGATTTTATCACAGCACCAACAATAGTGTATGAAAACTGCCTGCTGACATTTCTGTTTTGTCCATTAGGCCATAAGATCGTTGAGGACAAAGATGTTTCCTGTGGTCAGTTTTAGCTCCATCGTACCTAGCCAAAGTTAGCCCTACATCAATATTTGTTGAATAAAATATTGAGCGCATATTGTCTTAAGAAATGGTGCAAAACAACCAATGCATTGAGGAAAATCCCTGTGCACAAAGAAAAACACATGGCACATGAAAATACTCAACAAAATGGGCCACGATTATACATGAATGTGAAAGCAAGAAGAGGAATTGAATAAAATATAGTGACAATTATGAGACTTAAAGAGTACAAAATGTGGAGAGTAAAACTTATGAAAAAAAAGGTGACCAAACAGAGGATAAAGAATCAGAAGACCAAAATCAGATGGGCCTAGGCTGAATGGAGAGTAAAAAGAGGTGAGTATACAGACACAATAGGGAAGAGCGGCAATGTATGTAGGCTTGTGTGTCCCTTCCATGCCGTAGGAATACTAGCATTAATTGTTGAAAACTAAGAAAACTTTTTCCTGATGAGAAGTGAAATTAAGGTTGTTATTATTTTTTTAGTACCAATATTAGAATATTCTTGACTTAATTTTGGTTCCCAGAGGAAACCCCCATATAGTTCAGAGCCTGCCTTCTTTCTTCAGGAAATCAGACAGGAGTCCAAGGTTAGCCCCAGGGCCCTCTGTTTATGAACTGGATCACAGATGCAGACTGTGTTAAGCCATATGCCCTTTGTTTTTGTAATTGGAACCCAAATATAGTATGTGTGGAAATGTGCTATAGAACTCTGTTTTAGTAACTAGATCGTCAACATGGCACTTGGTCAAGCCCCTGGCCTTCTGTTTTAGTAACAGATGACAAAAACAACATGAGGTTGAGCTATATTGTCATCTGTTTAGTAACCAGATCACTAATGTGGAATTGGGTCACACTTCCTTTTTTTGCCTCACCAAATCTCCAAGAAGGCATGTGGTCAGGAATTACAAGTCTTTGTTTTAGTAACCAGATCACAAACATGCACATGCGCAAGTGGTAGAACTTCCAATTTAGGAACCAGACAACAAACTCAGACTGTGGTTAAGCTATAGCCTCTCTCTTTTAATAAACGGATCACATGTATGACAGGTGGCATTGCCTCTCAATCACAAACTGAGCACATAACTAAACTGTGCAGTGCTGCATTTAAAAAATTTCAATTATACATCCCAGTCTCATCTTTTAAAATTTATTTATTGCCTGTGAAATTTTTTTAGCTAAAGGAAAATAAAAATTTTATAGAAACAAGATAATTGAGGTCATAACATCATCAGCTCCACATAAGCACATAAAAAGGTAAGTTGCAATCATGTTGGTGTTGGTTAGAGAGCCAAGGCGAAGGATTCTGACAAAAACATACCACTCCTGCCAGATTTGGCAATGTGAGGGCATCAGAACAGCAATGGGATAGACCAAGGCCATTCCATTTGAAGTTCTTTTGCCATTATGGATTATCATTTTGGAGAAGATCTGTGTGTTATAACTTAAATTATCGCATATAAAATATTTACTCCTTCCCCTTCTACTGTGACTGGAGTATGTTCCTGCCCCATTAGTGTTGGACTTGGCCACGTGACTTGCCTTTTGCAATGAAACATTAATGGATGTGGCTTAAGCAGAGGTTGCTGGGCATGCCCGCTTACACTAAAGACATCTCAAGGAGAAAAACTTTCTCTGAGTTTCTACTGTGTGGGCCTAGAATGAACACATGTGGGGCAGACTCAAAATTAACTTGCACTAGAAGCAGAACCTCCCAGCTGAGACTCAGTGTAGATTAGTTGAGCCTCAGATGACTTCCAGATCCATGAACATCAGTGTAAGTGCTTCTTGTTACAGGTCACTGAGGTTTGGGGTGATCTGTTGTGCAGAATCATTGTGCAACATTGATTGATATACTTGGAGTTTCCAAGAGCAAGAGTAACCACATGATTGGAGCAGGAAGCAGCATGAAGACAAAGGCCACACAGCTATACAAGGCTCTGGAGTGTAGATCAAGTCCAACGGAAAACAAGAGAAAAGCTGA
The DNA here is from genome assembly GCF_000151845.1 of Pteropus vampyrus. Taxonomy (NCBI): domain Eukaryota; kingdom Metazoa; phylum Chordata; class Mammalia; order Chiroptera; family Pteropodidae; genus Pteropus; species Pteropus vampyrus. The sequence continues at coordinate 3,641,633 of NW_011888909.1, forward strand.
CTCCAGGCTCACTTGCTCAGCCCCGCAGAGACAATGGACCTAACAATGTTCCTGGCTCTCTCTACACTCAAAAAATGTTTCCCGCTCACTGAGACTTGTACTAGTTTATGGAAAATTTATTTCATTATTTATTTTTCTTTATGCAAAGGATGGGTGCATTGGAGGAAATGAAAACACAAAGTTTGCAACCTCTGAAAAGGATTCAAGACATAAAAATTGCAAGAGAATCAAGCAATGAAGAAAACATAATTTTGAAAAATACTTATAGGAAATAAAAGTAAACTTTACATAGCAATTGCTTTGTGTTCTCTATGGTTTTTGTATATACATATATTTGTTGGTTAGAAGGAAACTAGCTAATATAAAAAGTAATGTTTTAAAAATCTAATCATGCCATAATATAAATGCCAACAGAAGCAGTAAATAATAAAATTTATAGTAGGGAAGTGACTCAGTGATTCAGGTGGCAAAATAAGTATCATTAACTTTACCATGCAGAAGAAAGAATTCAGGAATGAAAAGCGTATGAGTAGAGATGATAAATATGAAGCGCATAGAATAGAGATATATGAAAAATCATTATTCCTAAAAGAAGAGCCAAGAAGCAGTAGAACAAAAGCAATAATCAAAAAAGTATATATTTAAATCTTCCTGAAAATTTATTCCCCTAGATTTTTAGGGTTTCTTGTTAACATAATTTAAAAGATGTCAACATTTGGACATATTGATGTTGTGTTTGAAATGCAAGAATAAACAAAAAATTCTCCAAACATCTTGGCATAAAAAGTAGCTTAACTCCAGGGTAAAAGAATCAGACTTCCTTGGACACCTCTTGGGCAACTCCAGAATCCAAGAGACAGTGGAGAGATATCACTGAGTTTTTTAGGGGATAGTGCTTTTACTTAAGAATTTGACATTTGACAAGGTTATGATTCATTTATAAAAGTAGCAGAACATAAACCAGCTATGCAAGAGCTCAGAAAGCATAAAATTCACCACCCTTCCTAAATAAATTATTTAAAATGCGCATCAGTCCACTGAGGATGAATTGAAATAAGGAGTTTAAGAATGGAGAACACATGGTAT
>NW_011888909.1:3642768-3660061 GCF_000151845.1 Pteropus vampyrus
CATAAAAAGTAGCTTAACTCCAGGGTAAAAGAATCAGACTTCCTTGGACACCTCTTGGGCAACTCCAGAATCCAAGAGACAGTGGAGAGATATCACTGAGTTTTTTAGGGGATAGTGCTTTTACTTAAGAATTTGACATTTGACAAGGTTATGATTCATTTATAAAGGTAGCAGAACATAAACCAGCTATGCAAGAGCTCAGAAAGCATAAAATTCACCACCCTTCCTAAATAAATTATTTAAAATGCGCATCAGTCCACTGAGGATGAATTGAAATAAGGAGTTTAAGAATGGAGAACACATGGTATAAAAGAACTGTTTTTGAGAACAGAAACCACCCAAATGTAGAACTTAATTTAAGATAAATGTTGTAAACATAGAACAAAATACAACTAAGGTGGCTACTTCTTAAAAGAGAAGACATATTATGAAAAAACAACAATTTAACCATAATAAATTAGATCTATATCCTATACCGCAAAAATAAAGATCAAAAAGTAGCAACAGGAGGAATAAAGAGGAAAAAAGTAATAATTACTGATTTTTTTATTTAAACGGGGACAAAGTTTGTATTTAATTGCACTGGTTACTAGTTGAACGTTAAATGATAGTTGTGGTAACAGACATATTTATTACACTTCTAATTTTAATGGAAATGTCTTTAGAGGCTGTATGTAATTGTATTACCTTTTCTAAATTTTCTTCTGTGGAAAATTTTTCCAGAAGTGAAATGTTTTTCAAGAAAACCGAAAAATTTAAAAAAAAAACTTTCATGGTAAATATAAATCAGAAATATGGCATGTGATTTCTCTTACTGGAGATGAAAAATATCGATAGTAAAAATGTTTCCAAGTGGTCTTGTAGTTAAAGAGATCAGTATAACATTTTAGACAAGTGTTTGCCAATAATTAAACAGGGAAACCTTTTCTCAGGTCATATTGTAGCAGATATTGAGGTTTTCCTCAACATGCCAGGTGGGCATGTGACCTACTTTTGACCAGAGATGCCTGCTGAGGGTCCTTGCAAAGCATTTTGTCCTTGTCGAGAGTGAGAAAGCCACAGAAAGAAATGGCACCTCTTTAAGCTCTGGGTATTGGCATGTCTAGATGCTATGTTTAAAACAGCTACAATCATTTTGTTACTGGCATGAAATGACATTGTTCTGGTTATCACAGTTTGTCTATGCTCCGTAATGTCTGAGACTTCATTTGGAAAACCTCAAAAGCTGGGGGTCACGTGACAGCTGGGGTTGAAGACTAGGTTTGCCAGCAATAGAGCCTACCTGTGGTCTCTTCATGTGGCTACTTCCCCACAGGATGGTGGCTGCAAGTTTGTCAGACTCCTTACACAACAGCTCAGGGCTCCAAGTGCAAGTGAGCCAGCACACAAGGCAGACGCGACATGGCTCTTTCTGACTTAGCATTAGAGGGCATGCACCATCACTTCTGCTGCATTCTATTGGTTAAAACAGATCATAGACCCACCCAGATTCAAAGGGTGTGAACGTGGACCCACCTGTCTACAGGAGGATTTCCAAGGTGGTACCACAAAAGAAGGTGTAGTACTGTAGCCATATTCAGAGAATATCATCTGCACAGATGTGAACACCAAGCAGGAACAGGGGCAAAGCCACTGATTCAACTAACCTAAATCTGGACTTCTGTTTACTGAGATATTTCTGTTCCCTTCAAGCCAGTTTGAATTGGTGTTTTTGCTACCTGCAGCAATAGCATTCTAACAGAAACAAACAGCCATTAGTATCCTGCAGAGCCAAGAGTGTAGAGAAAATTGTCCAGACAGTGCTTGTATGCTGGTAAAGAATGCAGACATTCAAGTAAGAGAGACTTGTGATTTGATCACTGGGCCTTCTTAGGCATTTACTGAACCTCTGAGAGCTGAGCTTGTGTCCTCATCTGTAAAATGGGAATAATAATACTAATAGGGTTGTTGTGAGGATGAAATGAACCAGCATTTGTAAAATGTTTATTGTTGTACCTGGCACAGAGAAAACAATAAATGATAGCATTCACTAGCACAGTTTAATCATTACATATATGGCAGCATTTGGGGGGAAAATTACATTTAAGATATATCCTTTCTATATTTTACAAGTGTGTGTGTGTGTGTGTGTGTGTGTGTGTGTGTGTGTGTGTGAAGTATTTATTGAAGTAATCTTTCCTCCCCCTCTGAAAGAATGCCCTTTTAAAATAAAGAATCAGGGAAGCATCTGTCACAATCTAATACTCTAAGGATCTTCAATATTTTAGTGTAGAAATTTTGCACAAAATAGAAATCCATCCAAACTGAGTTACAACAAACAGGGACTATTTGGAAAGATATAAGGGCCGGGGTAGTGGGGTGCATAGAATCCTAAGGGGGGCAGTGAAAGCAAAATATGGGACCCCCCTCACCAGAAAGACCCCCCCCCTGCCATTCTTGGAACTCCAAGACCCTCAACTTTTTCTGCTTCTCTGTGCACATGGCATGAAGGGCCCCGAACAATTGTTCAGTTCAGGACAACAAAGATTAAATGGTATCGCCGAGAGCCAATTCCAACAAGACCCATACATCCTAGTCAAAGGTCCACGTGGGTTCTGGCTGTGACAGGAGGGAGAGATGCATGATGCATGGCTCTTCCCACACTTAGAGAGACTGGGGGTAGTTGGGGTTTATCAAGTCACGTGTCTGCTTGAAAGGGCTGGATTCACTGAGTATGTTATTTGGAGAATCACAGCTTGAGCATGGGAACTCAGATTATTCAAGAAAGAAATGCCATACTACCTTACTGGGCCTCTTGTGCCCCCTCCCACACAAATCCCTTCCAAGGGACCAGCCAACTCCAATTTTCTGGGTGTCCCTTCCAAATTTCTCCTCTGATATTGACAGCTGCCATTTTGAGTGGGTTCCCAGAAACTCTGAATCCATCCTCAGGGCACTCAATACTTGTTTCAGAAAATCCAGGGATAAATCAGAGCACTTGGTGTTTTGCCCCTGTGGCTTAGCTGATTTCTTTCTGGGATGCTGGCAGCATGGTTGGTGGCACAAGAGCAAGTTGTCCAAGTTTACACTCAATTATAAATTAAGAAAACCTCAGTGCAGCCTGGATTCCAGCCAGAGAAATGCACTGGTACATTAGCTTCTCCGCTTCCATTTGTAGCCTTGATGATGCCTGCAAGCTGTGCTTGTTGTAGAGTGCTTTCATAACACGCTAATACACTTCGAAAAATAAAAATAAATAATTGGGCCTCTTGGAGCTTTCCTGGCCTTGAACTCCATAACTATGAGTACTTCAGTAAGTAATTACCCCACAAAGCCTACAGGTCATTCCCTGGACCCCCAGCATTGCCTAACTTTGAAGTTATACCTCCTTGGGATTACATTTCAATTGTAACATAACTACATTAAATGTAATACAGTACTGCATTTTATCCTAGCTACAATTTATTTAGATTTTTATCTGCATTATAACGTTTCTTAGAAAATCAGCAAAATATAGTCCTGAGTACCCAGAATTGTTGGGTTGTGAGAGACTATTTTATAATTTGTTCTTTGCTAAGCATTGGCTAATAAAGATAGAGATGTGGGGATGGGCACTGGACATCCTCAAAGTAAGAAATGTGAGTAAACAACATAATCATATCCATCATGGTTTCCACATCTTACTCTCCTTTCTCTTGATTAACAAGCAGACAGTCACTTTCCCCTCTTTAAATATTTTTTTTCTATAGTTCCTGAGCATCTTTTACAAGGTGGGGCAGCTCGTAAATGCACTGGACCACCATCCTGACTCACAGAAAATGGCAGCCGATCACACTGATGCACCAATCATAAGTAAGAGTAAGTTTTTAATTTAGTCCTTTTTCCATTTAAAAATAAGTTTTAGAAATGTAAATTGCTTTATTTAGGTCTTTCACAGTTTGAACTGCCCTGGGCCCTCCTAGTCCTAGAATGCTGATCCAAGACAGCAAGAATGTTGAAGTAGCTCACTTTGCCCAGAGCTTTTCTAGTGGGGAGCAGAGATCTAGAGTACTGAGATGCTGGAGGTAATGATAATGCAGTCCTTAGCTAACAGTAATCTGCCGTAGAGATAGCTTGTTCCCTAACCAATACTACTCTCCCTTTGTCCTATATCATTGAGGTAGCTAGGTGCCCAGCCTCCCTTACAGACATATGTAAAAGTAGTGGGTAGAGTTTGGGGGAAGCTGTTGAACAGATGTTTACTCAGTTATCGGGCATCCTTTTTCCTCCCTACTTTCTCTTCCTTCCTGCCTAGACCTGATGGCTGGAGCTGCAGCAGCCATCTTGAGACAATGAAAGAAAGAACAAGCAAATTTCAGAGACCTCAGTCCTGACAATCTTGAATTGCTGAACTAACAGCAAAAACTGCCCCCTCATCATCTTTTTAGGTGAGAAAAATAGATTGTATGTGTTTATGTCATTGTAGTTAGCCTTTTTACATATAGTCAAATGCAATTTTCATCTCATACGCAATCTGTCTTCCTTTTATAAGAAGACAAAAAATAGAGTTGGATTAGTCCAGCCCTGGTTGCCATTTACTAGAACAGGATCAGGTGGGTTTTCTAATATCACAGCCATGGTCTTTGTGGCTTATTATTGTTGTTGCTGTTGTTGTTGTTGTTGTTGTTGTTGTTGTTGTTGTCGTCGTCGTCGTTGTTGTCAGTGAGTGGTGATAACAGGTCTTGCTCCGGAAAACTTCGGGGGACAAGAAAGAAAATCTCAAACTGATTGTAATAAGGTTCTTCTGGTTAAGCCAAGAATTATGTGTCTGTTGGGTTACTGGGGAATCTGGAATCCCTAAATCCAAAGAGTCATTATTAACTGAATCCTGTAAAATTTCAGAGAGAATCGAGGAGGGTGATGATCACCATTAAATAAAATCAGATGACATGTCTGGTCATGGGGAGAGTCAAACCATGTTACCTGTCTACACAAAGCCTACTTTTCTAATGACTGGGCCTTCCTGAAAGTTCACTTTTTCCAGCTTTTAATTATTTGATGTAGTAGTAAGACATAAATGAGAAAAACTCTGGCTCCATAGCTCACTAATTGGTGAGCATTCATTCCAGTTAACACTACGGTTCTGTCACTAGAAACACTATGGTATTGGTAAGTGGTTAAGAGTGCAGGCTCTTGAGCCAGAATTCCTGGATTCAAATCTTAGCTCTACTCTGACTCACCCTGTGACTCAAGGCAAGTCATTTAAACTTCCTGTTCCTCAGTGCTCTCTTCTAGAAAATGGGGCTAATAATAAAAATGCTGTAGGATTGTTGCGAGGGTTCAGTAAACAGTGCCTGACACCAATAGGTAATAAGTGATCCAGTTAGTCCTCATTTCATGTCGTTGATAGGTTCTGTGACTTTAAGCAAAACAGCGTATAACGAAACCAACTTTACCATAGGCTAATTGATATAAATGAGAGTTAAGTTCCTATAGAAACTCAGTGTTATAACAAAACATTATTTGAGGACCTGCCGTAAAAGTACTACATTATTTTTATTTATAAAAGGTAACTAAATTCTTCATGGTGAATTAAGCCTTCATTCCTTCATTTGTTAAAATGGGGCTAAAATGGAGCTAATTTATTACCCTTGTCTCATGGGTTATTGTGACATGAAGTATGTTAAGTGCTTGGCACAGTGCCTTACACCAGCAGGCCCTCGATAAATGTTAATTTTGTCACCCTGTCTCCCTTTTCTTCTCGTAGTGACTGAAGCCTGCTCAACAGATGGCCTGATTGGTTTTACACAGCGTGCTTTATTTTCCGGATTGGTATTTAAGGGAGAGGATATAAGGTATTTAAGGGAGAGGATATAGCAACAGACACGACGCTAAAATGCAGGTTACTCAGGAACTGATCTCGGCAGCCTTCGATGGGCTGTCTCGGGTGGTCTAGCATTTGTAGAGACACACCCTCAAGGTGGGAGAGTTATGTCACTTTGCACAAGGAGCACAAGGATATGTCTTTTCTTTCTTTGTAAGATGGGCTACAAAATAAGGACCAATTTTTCTGGGGGTAAATAACTATATTTTTGGAAACCTCACACTTGGGATAAATTCCTTTTATGATGGAATCTACTTCCTTTCCTGTCAGATGTCACCACCATCACCACAGCTTTCCCCATTGAAATGGTTTCAAGCAAGGCCCAATTTCTTCGCATTTTGTCTTACCTGCTTTCTTTATAATAACTCAGAAATATGTTGCTACAAGACACAACTCAGGTTCTAAGTTTGGGCTCCACTCATCCTGGAAAAAGCTAGCTTATGGATAGCCAGCTTCTCTAGTGTAAATTTAATATTAAGCATTAGAATATCCATAAGCACATAAGTAACAAATGGGGAAACAATTTAGTCATTTAAATTGAAACAAATTCCCCAAATATCTTCTTTTTATCACTTCGATGAATCAGACTCCAGAGTTCTTAGGGACTATATCAAAATAGCTATTAAAGTTTTTAAGATGATGGAAAGGGATTAATATTAAATGGGCAGGGGTGACAGAGGGAACAACATTTGATTGGAAGGGCAGAGGAGAGAAAAGGAAGCCTGGGTAAACTGAAAATGATTGTAAAATGGACTCATCTCCCCTAAATATGTCTGAAGCAGGAAGAAAATAGCATCCTATAGTAAATTCTGCTTTAACCTAAAATCTATGACTTAGTGGAAGCTTTATATGTTATAAACAGGAAACAACGTACTCCCCCATCTGAACTCTGTAATGTGTCTTATTAGTTCAGCTTCGCATAGTTCCTGTCTCCTGATAAAACAAGCCAAGTCTGAAAATCACTGTCAATTCTGGATTTTAAACTGGACATCTATATTGACATAATCCATTGCTCTTTCTAATTTGGCTACTCTATTTGTCAAAAAGAAGGGACTGAGAAGGAGGTCTTGGTGTGGTTTCCTTCACACTTGTGTTTTTGTTTTGTTGGGCCCTGTGTGTTTAAATAACCCACCCCATCTCCACATTTAGAGGTTAGTGTCCATGGCATCTTGGTATTGTCCATGCCCAAGACCTGGTCCTTCTTTGACTTTGTCCTCTGCTGAATGACCTTGAGAGGTCCTGATTTCCTGCCTTATGATTTTTCTGTTTCTAGCCCTTTCCCCTAACCCTGAACCCTAATGCATAGATTCATCAGCATCATTGGGGGAACTTGTTAGAAAGGAACATTCTCAGGATCCATCAAGAGACTGTGGGGGTGGGGCCCAGCATCCAGAATTCGGGTGACATGTTACTTCTGGTGCTGCCCTGGGATTTCCTGCCTGGGTTAAGATAAGCATTCTCTTCCTGTCTCTTCATGCATGGCATCTGCTTCTGACCACTTTGACTAACAAGACCACACATGAGGAGGGCTGGGTCTCCAGTACCAACTGAGACATTTAGGATAAACCCACAAAGAATGACCTGTGAAGTGAGATACACTTCTCATTGGGTACTTATGTTTGTCAAGGATAAGGAATTTGAACCCCCATCAAGTGGTATAATTTTTCCAATTCTAATTTTCTTATTTTACAGAGATTAGATAATCCTTGGAAGATGCCAGGCTAAGGTTATGGCCAGAACGAACCCTGTCCGTGTTTATCAAAGTAACAATAATGACCCCCTATGAGGAGAAGCAGGCTTTCAGTAGTCTTCCAAGCGAGAAAGCCACAAAACACTGCTCCTTGGGAAGTTCTGTTAGTGAGGGTTCTCCAGAGAAACAAAACCAATAGGACATTATGGAGGCTGACAAGACCCAAGACCTCCAGGATGATTCAGCAAACTGGCTATCCAGGAGATCCAATGGTTCCAGGCTAAGTCCGAAAGCTTGAGAACCAAGAGAACTGATGGTGTAATTCCAGTCAGAAGGCAAATAGGCTCAAAACCCAGGAAGAGCTGTTTTTTCAGTTCCTGACCAAAGGCAGAAAAAAACCAACAAACCAGTCTGAAGACAGTCAGGCAGGAGAAATTCCCTCTTACTCAGACTTTTATTCTATTTAGGTCTTCAACTGGTTGAATGAGGCCCACCCACATTGGAGAGAGTACTCTGCTTTACTCAGTCTATTGAGTCAAATGTTAATCTCAGCCAAAACATCATCCCAGACACACATACAGAATAATGTTAGACCAAATATATGAACACCCTATATGGCCCAATCAGGTTGACATATAAACTCAGCCATTACAGAAGTAAAGTCAGTTTTAAGTATGACAGTAAGAATAGGAAAAAATGTGGTGAAAAAATGTCTTCTATTTCGGTAAAGCAACTTTTAAAGATGAATTGACAATATCCGTTAAAACCGAACATTTACTTGGCCTACGACTTAGCAATTCCACTTCCTTGTATCTCTCCTAGAGAAACCCATATATCTGCGCACATGGAGGTAAGAACAGGCATGTTCCCTGCAGAATTTTGTGAAAGGAGGCAACACTGCAACCCAGTGTCCATCAACAGGAAAATGACTAAATAAAATATATTACACCCTTACGTGGAATCTATGCCATAGTTAAAGAGGTGGTTTCTGAATATACTGACAAATTGTTGAGTGAAATAAAAAGCAAGAATGCTAAATGAATATGGTATTGTTTTTGGATAAAGAAAAAAAACACTCAAGAAATAGTATTTTTTTCGGGGATCATGCACAGAAAAGATTCTGGAAGTATCCACACTAAAGTGATAATAGTGGGTAGCTAGCTCCAGAGAGTACCAGTGCGGGCAGGCAAGTAGTGGTAGTGAGGTAGACGCACACACAACACCATGGATAATTCTTATAAGCATAGATTAAAGGAACAGAATAAAATATATTTTGTCTATTTTGTCTAGTGCTGTATCTCTGTGCTTAGAGTAGTGCCTGGCATATAGTGGTTGCTCACTAAATATTTGATAATATTTCAAAAAAGTATTGAAAGAAAACCACAATACCATTATGTTCATTAAAACTACATACACTCAAAACAAAAATACAATCTTTGCCCTAACAGATGCACAATAAAATGGGGCGGAGGTAGAACAAGAGTGGGGAATAAGGAGAATAGGGTACAAATATATAAGAGGAGGCTTTGTATGAATGGATCTAAGGAGATGTTGTGTCATACACTGAGGAATATAATTAATTCAACTCTCTGTACCTGATGCACGAAACTGAACAAAAGTATCTGAACTGGCCTAAAATTAAGGCTATTTTAGAAGGCAAACTCTGAGTGCAATCCAGAGAATTAAGAACTTTGAGCTGGCTTTCTTCCTAAGAGGTTCTGTGCAAGCCTCATGATTATAGGCCATGGCTTTGATGACCTTGCAGAACACCGGAGACAGAAAGCAAAGCCTGTGGACCACGGAAGACAAGGGTTTATAAGAGACTGTTTGTAAATGTGAAATCCTAAGGGCACACACAATGGTTGTGAAAGTCATCCATGTTAATAGTACTTGATTAGTTCATTTCGTTTTATGGTTGAACAGAATTTCATTGTATGCATTTGTCACTATTTTGTTTATCCCGTCTCTTGTCGGTGGATATTTGTTTGTCTCTAGTTTGCAGCTATGATGATCAAGGGTGTTATGAACAATCTTGTACATGTCATGTCATGAATTTATGTTTTCATATCTCTTGGGAAAATACCTGGGAGACAAATGCTTGTGTTATAGGGGAAGTGTACATTTAACCTTATAAGAAACAGCGAATATTCCAAAGTGGTTGAACCATTTCCATTGCTACCAGTAATGTTTGAGAATCCTATTTTCTCTACATTCTAGCCATCATTTGTTAATGTCAGTCTTATAAACTTTAGCCTTTTTGGTAGACAAGAAGTGGTTAACTTACGGCTGTTTGAATCTGCAATTTCTCTGAGACAAATGATGTTGTACATCTTTAATTTATTGTGCTTATGGGCCATTTGTGTATTTTCTTTTGTGAAGTGGCCAAATACTATATACATGGTTTATTTGGTTGTTTCTCTTTTTATTATTGAGTTGTAGGAATATATAAAATCTTTTCAATATGTACATCTGAAAAAAGGTTTGTACTCATAGCCTTTTTTCAGATGTATGTATCGAAAGATTTTTTCCTAATCTATGATTTGCCTTTTCATATCCTTAGTGGTTCTTGTTAAAAAGCAAAAGTTTTAAATGTTGATGAAGTTTATATATCAATTTTTTAGTTAGTGATTTTTGTGTTCTGTCCAGAAAACCTCTGCCTGTCTCCAGGTTGTAAAGACAATCTCCTATTTTCTTCTAGACTCTTTATAGTTCTGGCCTTTTGGGTCTATGAATCACCCTAAATTGATCTGTGTGCGTGTGTGTGAGCGTGTGTGTGTGTGTGTGTGTGTGTGTGTGTGTGTGTGTACAGAGTGTAAGGGAGGGGCCAAGCAGATAATGATGGTAGAATTTTATCCTAAACTGGTTTCTTAATATGTGCTTAAAAAAGATCTCCACAAAACATGGCTAGAAGAAAACACCCCAAACTCAGTGGTTTCCTCTGAAAAGGCATGGAGGGGAGAAGGACATAGAAAAGGCATATCGACTAGATTAATATTCTATATTAAATGGAGAGAAAAAGTCAGAGCGATTATAGAAAGTTGGTGCTGTTTGTTAGTTTTGCCTAGTGGCTATTTCGGAGTTTGTTGCAAAGGCCCAGATGTTTTCCCTATTTCAAAAATTTTTCATAATTAAAAAGTAAAAGAGTACACTGCGATATAGCAATAAAAAATTACTTTGAACAGTGAAGGTTGGCAGTTTTATGCTAGACGATACAATTAAATGCAGTAGAAATTGCTAAATCTTTTTCAAAAGATCACAGAAATTTTCAAACTTGGAGAAGCTCTGTGGCTAATTCATTCACTGTGAATATCTATCACTCAGGGAGTAATATCTGTCATATGCTTCAGGCTCATTTTTCAAAAGAAACTATTTAATGTGAAGCTAAACATAATTCAATTAAGCAAAGAAAAGAAACTGTGACTTCTCCTAAATAGGAATAGCAAAATACCTCAGAATTCTTTGATACATCTCAATATTATACTGTAATTCAAAACAAAGCAAAAACTGTCATGACGAAGCGTATATACTGTAAATAGCTGCGTGTTGCTCTGAGGTGCTACATAAAGAACTGCCAATGACCAAAAATGATTTAGAACATTCTTTATACCAAATATGAATATACTTTAACGTCAAACTGTGTGCTAATGAAGAAGAAAGTAATACATAATTGCATGTATTAATGTATGCCATGGTCAGTTAAAAATAAATATGTGTTCCAATGTCATGCTGAAAGTTTGGTCTGTGGAGGAGCATTAGCATCACCTGAGCACTCACCATGAATGCAGACTCACAGGTCTCACATCAGACCTACTTATTCTCAAGGGTGGGGCTTGGAATCCATGCTTTATGAAACTCTCTAGGGGATTCTTTTGCTAATGTTGGAGAATTACTGCTCTAGTAGAAATCCGACAGTTTCTTTTCAGACACACAGCATTTGTGATAGTTAATTTTATGTGTCAACTTGATTGGCCTAAGGGATGCCCAGATAGCTGGTCAAACCTTATTGCTAGGTCTGTCTGTATGGATGTTTCTGGAAGAGATTAAAATTTGCATTGATAGATTCAGTAAAGAAGATTGTCTTCACCAAAGTGGGCAGGCATTATCCAATCCCCTGAATGCTAGAATAGAACAAAAAGGCAGAAAAAGAGTGAATTGCTATCCGCTTGAGATGGGACGTTCTTCATCTTCTGCCCTCAGACATCAACACTCCTGGTTCTCAGGCCTTTGGACTCAGACTGAACTAGTTCTCCTGGCCACCAGCTCGCAGGTGGCAAATCCTGGGACATCTCAGCCTCCATTGCATGAGCCAATTCCTATAATAAACCTCCTTTTATATGTGTATATATGTATACACACATACATATGAGAGAGAAAAACAGAGACAGAGACAGAGACAGAGAGATATACATACAGTCATGCACCATTTAACAGCGGGGATACGTTCTGAGAAATGTGTTGTAAGGCAATTTCTTCATTATGCAAATATCATAGACTGCACTTACACAAACCTAGATGGTATAGCCTACTACATACTTAGACTATATGGTGTAACCTATTCCTGTACAGCATGTTACTGTACAAAACAACACAAGATTAAATCAAGCACAAGAAAAAATGATGCAATCAAGAGAGGCAGTGAACATGAGATATATGAGGTTGCTGCCAGTGCAATATGGTATACTGCTTTACAGCAAATATTTTTTTATATAAGTAGAAAGAGTACACTCTGAATGATGATAAAAAGTATAGTATAGTAAACACATAAACTAGTAACATAGTGGTTTATTTTCATTATCAAGTATTGTTGTACTGGCAGCACAGTATGTTTGTTTACACCAGCATGGCCACAAACATGAGAGAGAGTTATACATTGCGTGACAATGTTACAATGGCTACAATGTCAATGGATGATAGGAATTTTTCAATTATATTATAATCTTATGGGGCCACTGTGGTTTATGCAGTCTATCCTTAACTGAAATGTCATTATGTGATATATGACTGTGTATATATGTACACATATACATATATAAGGAGATTCATTGTATTATAGGATATATATTTCCTTTTGGTTCTGTTTATCTGGAGAGCCCAGAATCTTTATAATAAATTTCCTTTATTTAAATCAGCTTAAATTAGCCAGAGTTGATTTCTGGGGCTGGCATCCAGCATCCTAACTACATGTGCATTTAATGAAGTGCTTACTGATTTGTTTTGTTTTTTTCCCTCTGAAGGCTCTTTTCACATTGATGGTATATTTTAGAGTTAAGGCAGAATTTAAAAAAAATAGTCATATATATGAATATACATACATTTGTATGTGGAAGTAAAAAATCTGGACAAAATAGACCAGGCTATTTACTCTGTTTTAGTTTCCACTTTTCTATATTTTAATATTTGCATTCCCAAGAATATACATTAGTGTCCAAGTAAAAAATTATAAAAATGTTCCTACTTTTGGACAAGACCGTGGTAGGGGTGTGTGTGTGTGATGTAAACTGTAAACTTGTCAAGGCTTAAGTATAGAAATCATGTTATTTAAATGGACCAGGCTTTTTATTAAAAAACCAGAGATTCACACAAAGATTTATGTCAAAAATATCTATTATAGTTATTTGCAATTAGCATAAAGTAAATAGGTTAATCTCACAATTAGGCAATAGCTAAATAAATTTTGGTGTATCCATACTCTGGAATCTGATATGGCTATGAAACATTAGAATTTTGAAGAAATGTTCATTATGTGTCTTTATGCCTCTGGATCCTCAGAGCAAATGTCATATTGCTTAGAGTTAAGAATTCAATATAAAGTATCTATAATAAATGTGTGAAATAGTAATTTAGTCTGTGAATCAAAGGAAGTTAAATGGAGGGGGCTAAAAGTGCTGGCTGGGACTGCTGCTCCTTCATTCTGGCTGAGAGCCGCTGCAAAGGATTGAATCTCTTGAAAATTATCAGGGGAGGTTTGCACCCATCCATTCCTTCATTCTTGCCCCCAGCCAACTGGCTGTCTTATCGACTCTTTTCCTTCTGTCTTTTTTCTCTAGGCCCTTGTGTTTCTCATACTTAATCAAGCCAGTGGCTAAGGCTGTGGAGGTAGCTGATTGCCCCAGGCAGGGCTCTGTATTTCTTTATTGATTCTAATGAAAAGTAAATTATTTAATTTACTCCTTCCAGTGGTGAAGGGCCCAGGCCCAAGGTATCTTTAACCAAGAGTTTTGATGAAACTATAAAATAATAATTAGAAAAGGCAAGGGAATAGTAAGAAATAGCTGAGTTCCTCATGGTTCAGAGGCTCCAAAGAACACATCCTGTGCATGAGAACAATGCTGACCAAAGAGCTGCAGGACCCTGAGGCATAAGAAATCAGGCAACAATCAAAGTGTTACAGAAGATTTAAACTGAACAAGCTTAAACTGAGCTTGGGGTGGCAGTGTCCCTCTTCTCGCATTCACATTTTCCTTTGACTATTTACCCATGACACCAAGTCAGCCTCAGCCTACATCTGTGTGGCTGTGTCCCAATCACTCACTGCTGTCTTTGAAAGGAGGGTTGTGGTTGTTCCAGACAGTGATTCCTATGAACTTTGATTTCTGCTTCAACCTCTGACTTCCAATTTACATCATGACATATGACTTTGGGTATATGACTTTGAGACTAAGCATTGACACCTATAATCCAGGGGTACTCCAACTTCATCTAATTTGGTTCTTCCTCCCATTTCAATTTGAAAGATTCCACATCAGTGAAGAATATCAAACCAGAAACCAAATCAAATATTGTTCTTCCTGGCTGCCTGGCACTGCCTCACTAGTGCACTGGGATGACTGTAGGGTGGAAAAACCATCATGGATAGTTCACCTTAATTGAGCCCATGCTGACAGACTTGTAGTTATGACTTAACCCACAAAAAAAACGGCATAACATTGATTACCAGGTCTACGTGCTGCAAGCTTTTAAGGCCACCTACCACTGCCAGGGGAGACAGATGGAAGCTAAAGATAGGGAATGGGCACTGAGAAAGTCTTCAGAGCAATGGGTGTGTGAAAGAGGAAGCTTCCAGGGATCCCTCCATCAAGGGTGACTTGATCTTCATTACCAACAGTAATAAAGGAAAACATCCAGTTCAAGGTAGCCCATATTATTAGATTAACATGTGGTCCTGTATGGATCTTCAAAGAGGACCATGTGGATCAAATAGATAGAGACAGAACAAGGAAAGTAGAGCAGTCAGACAGAATGAACACTTCCTACCCTTATCTCCAAAAGGGCTTCTCTAATTCTAGTGTGTGGAAATAACATGGTTAACACTGGACCCAGAATGCCACTTTGCACGTACGAAGCAAATGTGTGTGTGCGTGCGTGTGTGTGTGTGTGTGTGTGTGATGCTTACTCAAGTATAAATTAGTCAGTAAACATCTACTGTGTTTCTATTTGTGCTGAGCACCAAATTGAGTGTGTGAAGAAGGATACCTTCCCTGAATTCAAGGTGTCCATGACTGCTCAGCCCAAGATTTGGAATCAGCTCTCCTCTATTAATTTTCTACTCCTTATACAATCTTTTTGAATTCATTCAGCTCTTATTTAACAGTGTCAGATGAAAGTCAGATGTGGGCCTCACTCTCAGAAAGATTCTACAAGCTATCAAATCTGTGTTCGTGAGTAACATCCAAAAATGTTGACTGGGTTTAGTGCCTCAAGGACTTCACTTTAACTCGATATGGACATTTTCAGGTCCCTAATGGCACTGAAGCAGTTTCCTTAAAGGCCTCTAGGGCTGATGGTCTACTAGGTAGAAATCCTTGATCATCCAAGAGATCCTAACAAGCAGAAGCAGGAAATGAGAGAGCTTCACTTTGAAGCTGTCAGCATGTAAGCTGTACCTTGTTCTCAAAAGGTAAAATTAACTTTCTCTAAGATGTGCCCATCTGATCTTTCCCTGACCTTTTGGGACTGGATAGAGATCCTGGGCCTAATTCTCAAGAGCAACTAGCCTTTCATAATCAGCAAAGGTACTTGCTGTGAGCAGCTCCAGATGAAAGGCTTATCACTCTTGAACAACCAAAGGTTGTGATGGAATCAATTAACACATACTGAGGACTTTATCATATACTATTAAAGCCTAAGCATCTTAGCTAGAATGGATAGACACATTTATTCCAGATTCTAGATCTATAATTGCCAGGAATATTTAAGCAATCTTGACAGGCTCGTATCTTTAAATACATTATCTTGACCAGGCTAAAAAGTGACTAGATTTTGCTTAGCATTTATTCTAAGTTAGGCACTATGGCTACTTATGTATCTATTGGTTCAGCCTATTGAAGAACTTTACCACAGAAAGCACATCAAAGCTGCCCAAGTTGAGAACCTACTAAAGAGCAGAAATTCAGGTAGGAGGTAGGGTGACCTCTAGTTCAATTAAATGAACAGAGAAGAACAAGCTCCATTCAATAACAAACACTCGAGGCGGATAGAACTTGCCTTAGTAGAGGATCTATAACAACAACAACAACAACAACAACAACAACAACAACAACAAAACCTATTTTGATGCCATAGAAATTAGACCACAAAACCATGAAGTCACTTCTGGGAAGACTCTAGGCAGGAGTCTGTCTGTGTGACTGATTATATACCTAAGAATTATAATTTAAAAAATCATGGCATTTGCAGCAATCTGCTGGCTTTCTAGATCTCCCCCTTAGTGTTCTCATCAAATCTCTGGAGTCAAAGTTCTATCCAGCTGACAATTTCCCAATCTGCATTTTCAGCTCTGATCTCTCCCTTGAGTTTCATGTACGTATATCTAACTGAACTCTCTGTTGGCTGTCTAAATAGAACAGGAATATAAAGTTTAGCATGTCCCAAGTTGAACTCTTCATTTCCACCTCCGTGTTCTCCTTGATCTCAGAAAATGATGTCATCTTCCCCCTAATCAGTGAAGCCAAAACCTTATTCTATTCCCCATATACCACCCAGTAAGTTTTGTTCTTTATAGATGCTCTATCGATGTTAGTTTTATTTAATATTTAAATCAGATCTCCCACTCCATGATTATAGTCCTTCAAATAGTTTCTTACGGCAAACGGAAAACATTTCTCTTTCCATATGTGGTAGGTAGAACTCTAAAATAACCCACAATGACCCATACCTTTCTATAATTCCCTCCTCTTTAATGCGAGATGATACCACTCTCATGATTAGCTTACCAATCAGTTGAATTCAAATTAATCAAATTGGAAATTACACTGGAAGGGCCTGACCCAATCAGAGAATCCTTTAAAAGAAAGTGAAGTCAGCAAGCCATACTGCTGGCCTGGTAGAAAGCAAACATCTATACAGTGAAATGACTATGTGGTCCATATAGTAAGGAACTGTGGGCAGCCTTTAATAGCTTAGAGTGGTTCCTGGCCCACAGTTAGTAACAAAACAGAAACATAAGTCCTGGAGCCACAGAACTGAATTCTGACAACAAACTGGAATGAGCCTGGACTCCAAATGAGCACCACAGTACAACTGACCCCTTGAGAAGCCACGGGAAGAGGATCCAGCTGAACTGTGCCCAGCCTTCTGACCAAGAGAAACTGGGAGATAATAATTTTGTATTGTTTTAAGCCACTTAGTTTGTGGCAATCTGTTATGCAGCAATAGAACATGAATATACTGTGGTTCTCAAACCTGTACCTTATCAGGCTCTTCTCTGCCTCCCTGACTTTCTCTGCTATTATTCTTCCCCCTCGTACACCCACACAACCATT
>NW_011888909.1:3660111-3664577 GCF_000151845.1 Pteropus vampyrus
CAATCAGTTGAATTCAAATTAATCAAATTGGAAATTACACTGGAAGGGCCTGACCCAATCAGAGAATCCTTTAAAAGAAAGTGAAGTCAGCAAGCCATACTGCTGGCCTGGTAGAAAGCAAACATCTATACAGTGAAATGACTATGTGGTCCATATAGTAAGGAACTGTGGGCAGCCTTTAATAGCTTAGAGTGGTTCCTGGCCCACAGTTAGTAACAAAACAGAAACATAAGTCCTGGAGCCACAGAACTGAATTCTGACAACAAACTGGAATGAGCCTGGACTCCAAATGAGCACCACAGTACAACTGACCCCTTGAGAAGCCACGGGAAGAGGATCCAGCTGAACTGTGCCCAGCCTTCTGACCAAGAGAAACTGGGAGATAATAATTTTGTATTGTTTTAAGCCACTTAGTTTGTGGCAATCTGTTATGCAGCAATAGAACATGAATATACTGTGGTTCTCAAACCTGTACCTTATCAGGCTCTTCTCTGCCTCCCTGACTTTCTCTGCTATTATTCTTCCCCCTCGTACACCCACACAACCATTAAAACATAGTTTTGTCATATGGTTAACCTTGGAGGGGGTAAGAGATTGGGTAGAGCACTTAGAGCGCTTCTGGAGTGTAGGTAATATTTCATTTCTAGATCAGGGTGCTCTTTGGTTAGTTGCACTAGTTTATGAAGATTCATTTAACTGTAAATTAGGATTTGTGCACTTTTATTTACGTGTGATAGATACAATACAAAGTTTACTTAAATTTACTTTTGTAGAATAATATTTAATGAGATGATAAAGTACTCATTTTAAATATTCAAATTCAAAATAAAATCAAAATTACCACTTTTGGAAAGAATAGCAAATAAAACTTAAAAGTATGTTAATAGTTTTCTGAAGAATAAAAAATTGTTTAATATTAGACAAATTTTAATTATATGTTATGTATGTATTGTGCAACATATATATTACATATTCATTATATATGAAACATGTGATAACGTATTATAGATATGTCTTTTTGCTATTTATTTTATATTTATTAACATAAGCATGCTATAGGTCAAAAAATGTGGATACTTGATAAATTCTGGAAAGAGATTTGATAAAATACAATATTCAGTTCTTATTTATAAACCTTTTAGCAAGATAATAATATGAAACATAGAATCTTTAACATGAATGAGAATATTTAACTGAAACCACTAGGCAACATCCTACTGGATGTTAAAGCTTGGAAATGATCCAGTTAAATAAAGGATAATACAGGCTGCCTTTCAACTCTAAAATAATTTAATATTACTCGGAACTTGTTCAAACCAGTGTACCAGTTCACATAAAAAATTATCTTTTTATGTGAAGAAAATAGAAAAAATAAATTGTTTGCAAATGATCTGTTTACCAGAAAATCTGAGAGCACTAGAGTAACACTACTTGATAATACGGTATGATCTAAAATAAAAATAAACACACAAAATCAAAAGCTTTCTTACACATTAAAAGGACTTTATCAGAAAATGAGGAAAATATCCCATTTATAATAATGTAAAAACCACAAAATATCCTTAGAAGCATAAAAGACACTTTAGCCCACTATAATTAGACTGCATGTGGATTTGAATCTGTTTGATGGTGGGTTATGGAAAAGCTGGGGACCATTGTTTCTGCTTCTTTTCTTTTTTTCTTTCTTCTGTGTGTGTGTGTGTGTGTGTGTGTGCGTGCGCGCATGCGTGCGTGCACGAGCACTCCTTTAATCATTAAAGATCTATTATAGTTGCAAACAGCTATATTGGTTCAGGGCTGTGAGAACAAACAGCCATGCCAAAGGCAGGCTTACAGGTTTACAGATAGGTAAACTCTTTTCTGACACAACTCTTATTGATTTCTGACAACTATTTACATATTAAAAATAATACACTTCTGTTTATAAATATGTGATAATTTTTTTCTCTTTTCACTATGTATTTTAATTTATGGTAGTATTAGCTATAAAAATTTGAATTTCTTGTTTTCAAATATATTGCCTTTTTTTTTTTTTTGCTTTACTTACGCTTTCAGAATATTTATATATTTATGCTGGGAAGATTTTGGAAAGATGGTAGAGTAGTAAGTACCAGGAATCTGTCTCCACACCTAGACAATTGTACTGTCTGATGTATACTGAGACTCTGGAGCCTGTTGAAGGCTTGAAACTTCTAGGGGAAGACTCAGGTGGTAAATTGCTATTAATTTCAACTCTTAGCACAGTAGCAGCTACCCAGTCCCCAACACAACCCAAAAGCAAGCAGCTGTGCCCATGTTCCTGGAGAAGCTTTCATATAGCTTGCTTGAGACAGGGTGGGCAAAAAGGACACTGTCTTCTAAATATTGGGAATCTGTGCTCCAATCAATGATTGCTGCTTCTGATGACAGACATGCAAAGAAGTAAGCAATTACTGTTACTGCTCCTCCCTCCACTGTTGCAAGCCCCCCCTCCAGCTGAAGTGAATTCTAAGGGAGCTATAGGGCCACTACTCTTTCTTTCCCCCTTCATTTTTCTCTTTTTTTCTTTCGAGAGCAAGACATTAAAGACTAGGACATTAAAAAACAACTGCATATACAAGGAAAATTAGAACGTGGCCATGAATGTCCAGAGAAAGGCACAGGCTCAGAAAGACACAGGCCCAAGAAGACCTTAGGTTTACAGCTCAGTCTGACCCATGGCACAGAGACAGCCTACAACAATCAAAAACAAAAACAATAACAAAACCCAGCAAACCCTGGGAAAGAGGAGACACTGATTTCTAGAATTACCACATTATTAGATTCAAATGTCCAGTTCTCAGCAACAACTACAATAAAAAAATCATAAGGCATACAAAGAAACAGGAAAGTATGGAAAGGACAAATCAACAGAAAATGTCCCTGAAAAAGAGCTGATAGCAGATATATTAGATAAAAACATTAAAATAACAATCTTAAAGATGCTCAAAGAACTAAAGAAAGATGTGGAGAAAGTCAAGAAAACAATGATGAACAAAATGAAAATATTACTAAAGAGGTAGAAAACCTAAGAAGAAACCAAAAAAGAATTCTGAAGCTGAAAAGTATAATATCTGAAATGAAAAATTCACTAGAAGGATTCAAAGGCAGATTTGACGAAGTAGAAGAAAAAAATTGTGAACTTGAAGATAAGACAACAAGAAATTATTGAGTCTGAAGAACAGAAAAAAAGATTGGGGCAGGGGGAGAACAGATCTTACAAGACCTTTGGGACACCATCAAGCAGACACATGTGCATTGTGAAAATTATAGGAGAAGATAGAGAAAGGAGCAGAAAGAATATTTAAAGAACTAATGGCTAAATATTTCCCAAATTTGAAGAAAGTCATGAATATAAACATCTAAGAATCTCAATGAATTAAAATAAGATTAACCCAAAGAGACACACACCAAGTCACATTATAATTAAACTTTTGAAAATGAAAGTCAGAGATAATGTTGACAGCAGCAGGATAGAAGTGAATCATCATATTCAAGGGATCTTTGATAAGATTATGAGCATATTTCTCATCAGAAATTTTAGAGGTCAAGGCTACAGTAATCAAAACAGCAGGTATTGGCATAAAAACAGATACATTGATCAATGGAACAGATTAGAGAATCCAGAAATAAATCCATGCCTATCCGCTCACTTAATATATGACAAAGAAGGTAAGAATATACAATGGGGTAAAGAGAGTCTCTTTAATAAATGGTGTTGGGAAAATTTGACAGATACGTGTGAAAAAAAAAAAGCTGGACCACCTTCTTACATTGAATACAGGAATAGACTCAAAATGGATTAAAGACTTAAATGTAAGACCTGAAATCATAAAACTTCTAGAAGAAAAGATAGGCAGTAAACTCTGTAATTACTAACAGTAATTTTTTTTTGATATATCACCCTGGGCAAGGGAAACAAAAGAAAAAATAAACAAATGAGACTACATCAAATGAAAAAGTTTTTGTACAGTAAGGGAAACCACCAACAAAACAAAAAGACAACTGACTGATTGGAAGAAGATATTCACTAATGATACATCTGATAAGGGGTTAATATCCAAAATATAAAAAGAATTTATATAACTCAACATAAAAAAAATCAAACAATTCAATTTTAAAATGTGCAGAAGACCTGAACAGATAGTTCTCCAAAGAAATACAGATGGCTAATAGACATATGAAAAGATGCTCATAGTCACTAATCATTAGAGAAATGCAAATTAAAACCACGATGAGATATCACATTACACCTGTCAGAATGGCTATTATCAATAAATCAAAAACAACAAGTGTTGGCAAGGATGCAGAGAAAAGGGAACCCTCATACATTGTTGGTGGGATCGCAAATTGGTACAGCTGCTTTGGAAAACAGTAGGGAGGTTTCTCAAAAAATTAAAAACTGATCTTACTTTTGACTCAAAATTGCACTTCTGGGTATTTATCCA
>NW_011888909.1:3665255-3667462 GCF_000151845.1 Pteropus vampyrus
AAAACTGAGAGTTTGTTACCACTAGATCTGCCCTGCAAGAAATGCTCAAGGCAGTTGTGCAAAATAAAATGAAAGGACATGAGACAGCAACTCAAAGATGCATGGTGAAATAACTGCAATGAAGGTAAATACATAAGCAAGTATAAAAGCTGGTATTATTATAACAATGAATTGCAATTGTGCTTTTTGTTTTCTACTTAATTTAAGAGAAAAGAACAAATAAGTATTAGTCTAAAAGCTAGCATCATTGTAAGTATGGTTTGTAAGATTTGGATGTTATTTTCTGCATAATTTAAGATACTAATGAATTTTAAAGATATATTATTTTATGTTTTGGGGCACATAAAGATGTAATTTTGTGACATCAGTACCTGATAGGGATGGGGAACAGTGCTGTAAAGGACCAGAGTTTTTGTGTGTTATTAAAGTTAAACTGGTATAAGTAAATTTAGAATGTTATAACTTTGGGCCAGTAAACATAATCCTGATGGTTACCACAAAGGAAACAACTACAGAATGTACAATCAAGAAAGGAAGAAAGAGAAAGAAAAGAAAGAGAAAAGAAAGAAGGAAGGAAAGGAAAGGAAAGGAAAGGAAAGGAAAGGAAAGGAAAGGAAAGGAAAGGAAAGGAAAGGAAAGGAAAGGAAGAAAGAAATGAAAGAAGGAAGGAAGGAAGGAAGAATTTAAACTTTTCATTACAAAAATCAACTAAACACAATAGAAGACTGTGATATAGGAAATGGGGGACAAAAAAGCTATAGAGCATATAGAAAATAAAAAGCGAAATGACAGAAGTAAGTCCTTCATTATCAGTAATAACTTTAAATGTAAATGGACTAAACTGTCAAATCAAAAGACAGAGACTGGCAGAATGAATAAATACACATGATCCAACTATACTCTGTCTACAAGAGACTCATTTTAGATCCAAAGACACAAATGAATTGAAAGTGAAAGAATGGAAAAAGATATTCATGGAAATAGTAACCAAAAGAGAGCAGAGGTGACTACACTAATATCAGACCAAAGACTTTAAATTAAAAAAAAATTACAAGAGACAGTGAAGAACATTATATATTAATAAAAGTTTAATACAGTAAGAATATACAACAACTATTAACATTTACACACCTATTGATAGACCTTCAAACTATATAAGCAAAAACCGATGTAATTGCAGGGAGAAATTGACAGTTCTACAATAAGAGTTGGAGACTTCAATATCCTACACAAAATAATGGACAGAATAACTAAACAGAACATAAGTAAGGAAATAGAGGACTTAAAAAACATACTAAATCAGCTACTTCTAACAGACATATACAAAATGTTCTACCCAATAACACAGTATACACATTCTTCTCAAATGTACAAGGAATATTTTCCAGGATAGACCATATGTTAGGCCACACATTAATTTTAAATAAATTTTGAAAGCTAGATATCATACAAAGTATCTTCTCCAACTATAATGGAATAAAGTTAGAAAACAATACCATAAGTAAAATTAGAAAAAGCACAGTTTTTTGGATATTAAACAGCATACTCTTAAACATCCAATGGATCGAAAAAGAATTTATAAGGGAAATTAGAAAATATTTAGAGACTAATGAAATAAGAACACAATATACCAAAACTTTTGGGACACAGTAAAAGCAGTGCTAACAAGGAGATTTGAAATTGTAAAATGTTTACTTTAAAGAGGAGAAAGACCACAAATCAACAACCTAACGTTAAAACATAAGGAACTAATGGCTATCAGAAGGAAGAAAATCATAAAGGTTAGTTCAGAAATGAATAAAGTAGAAAATAGAAAAATAAAACTATCATTGAAACCATAGCTTATTTTTCAAAAAGATCAACAAAATTGACAAATCTTTAAATAGACTGGCAAGGAAAAGAAGAGAAGTGACTCAGCTTACTAAAGTCAGAAAAGAATGTGGAGACATTACTACTGATTCTACAGAAACAAAAAGGATTATAAGAGAGTACTGTGAAAAACTATACACCAACAAATTGGATAACCTAGATGAAATGAACAAATTCATTACCAAGACCAAATCAAAAAGAAATAGACACTCTGAATAGACCCATAACTAGTAAGGAGATTGGATCAGTAATCAAAAATCCCCCAACGAAGAAAATCTCTGGACCCAATGGTTTGCTGGTGAATTCTATAAACATTTAAAAAAGTATTAATATCATTC
>NW_011888909.1:3669112-3671828 GCF_000151845.1 Pteropus vampyrus
AAAAGCGAAATGACAGAAGTAAGTCCTTCATTATCAGTAATAACTTTAAATGTAAATGGACTAAACTGTCAAATCAAAAGACAGAGACTGGCAGAATGAATAAATACACATGATCCAACTATACTCTGTCTACAAGAGACTCATTTTAGATCCAAAGACACAAATGAATTGAAAGTGAAAGAATGGAAAAAGATATTCATGGAAATAGTAACCAAAAGAGAGCAGAGGTGACTACACTAATATCAGACCAAAGACTTTAAATTAAAAAAAAATTACAAGAGACAGTGAAGAACATTATATATTAATAAAAGTTTAATACAGTAAGAATATACAACAACTATTAACATTTACACACCTATTGATAGACCTTCAAACTATATAAGCAAAAACCGATGTAATTGCAGGGAGAAATTGACAGTTCTACAATAAGAGTTGGAGACTTCAATATCCTACACAAAATAATGGACAGAATAACTAAACAGAACATAAGTAAGGAAATAGAGGACTTAAAAAACATACTAAATCAGCTACTTCTAACAGACATATACAAAATGTTCTACCCAATAACACAGTATACACATTCTTCTCAAATGTACAAGGAATATTTTCCAGGATAGACCATATGTTAGGCCACACATTAATTTTAAATAAATTTTGAAAGCTAGATATCATACAAAGTATCTTCTCCAACTATAATGGAATAAAGTTAGAAAACAATACCATAAGTAAAATTAGAAAAAGCACAGTTTTTTGGATATTAAACAGCATACTCTTAAACATCCAATGGATCGAAAAAGAATTTATAAGGGAAATTAGAAAATATTTAGAGACTAATGAAATAAGAACACAATATACCAAAACTTTTGGGACACAGTAAAAGCAGTGCTAACAAGGAGATTTGAAATTGTAAAATGTTTACTTTAAAGAGGAGAAAGACCACAAATCAACAACCTAACGTTAAAACATAAGGAACTAATGGCTATCAGAAGGAAGAAAATCATAAAGGTTAGTTCAGAAATGAATAAAGTAGAAAATAGAAAAATAAAACTATCATTGAAACCATAGCTTATTTTTCAAAAAGATCAACAAAATTGACAAATCTTTAAATAGACTGGCAAGGAAAAGAAGAGAAGTGACTCAGCTTACTAAAGTCAGAAAAGAATGTGGAGACATTACTACTGATTCTACAGAAACAAAAAGGATTATAAGAGAGTACTGTGAAAAACTATACACCAACAAATTGGATAACCTAGATGAAATGAACAAATTCATTACCAAGACCAAATCAAAAAGAAATAGACACTCTGAATAGACCCATAACTAGTAAGGAGATTGGATCAGTAATCAAAAATCCCCCAACGAAGAAAATCTCTGGACCCAATGGTTTGCTGGTGAATTCTATAAACATTTAAAAAAGTATTAATATCATTCGTTCTCAAACTGTTCCAAAATATTGAAGAAGGAGAAACACTTCTTAACTCATTCTATAAATCCAGCATTACCCTGGTACCAGCCAAAGCCAGACAAAGATACTACAAGAAAAGAAAACTAGACCAATATCTCTTATGAATATTGAAGCAAAAATCCTCAATACAAATACTAGCAAACTGAATTAAGCCACATATTAAAAGGATTGCATAGCATGATCAAGTAGGATATATTTCTGGAATGCAATGATGGTTCAATATATGAAAATCAATCAATGTAATATGTCACATTAACAGAATAAAGGGAAGAAACACACAATTATATAAACTAATGTAGAATAAAAAGCATTTGACAAAATTGAATATCCTTTCATGATAAAAACACTAAAAATACTAGGACTAGAATAAGATTACCTCAATCTAATGAAAGCCATAAATAAAAAACCCATAGCAAACACCATGCTTAGCAGTGAAAGACTGAAATCTTTTCCTCTAAGATTGTTAATAAGGCAAGGATGCCTGCTTTCACCACTTCTATTCATCATAGTACTGGAAGTTCTAGCCAGAGCAATTAGGCAAGAAAAAGAAATAAGAAGCATCCAAATTAGAAATAAATGAACAAAATTATTTCTATTTACAGATAATACAATCTTATATATAGAAAATCCTAAAGACTCCACAAAAAAGGTGTTAGAACTAATAAAAGAATTCAGTAATGTAGCAGGATACAACGTCAACACAAAAAAAAATCATTTGCACTTCTACTTACACACAATAAACAATCTGAAATGAAAATTATAAAATCAATTTCATTTATAATAACATCAAAAAGGATGAGTACTTAGAAATTAACTTAACCAAGGAGGTAAAAGACTTGATAATGAAAACTACAAAACATTGCTGAAAGAAATGAAAGAAGACATAAGTAAATGGAAACACTGCCTATATTCATGGATCGGAAGACTGAATATTGTTAAAACGTCAATAATACCCAACTGATCTACAAATTCAGTGCAATCCCTATTAATATCCCAATGACTTTTTTTGTAGATATAGAAAAACTCATTCAAAAATTCATATGGACTCTCAAGGGGCCCCAAATAGAGAAAATAAACCTGAAAAAGAATAAAACCAGAGGACTCACACTTCTTGATTTAAAAACTTACTACAAAGCTACAGTAATCAAAATAGTGTGGTACTGGCATAAGACAGACATATAGACAAATGCAGTAGAAGACAGACCCTTGAATATGTGGTCAAATAATTTTTGACAAGTATTTCAAGACTAT
>NW_011888909.1:3671878-3684595 GCF_000151845.1 Pteropus vampyrus
AAAAAAATCATTTGCACTTCTACTTACACACAATAAACAATCTGAAATGAAAATTATAAAATCAATTTCATTTATAATAACATCAAAAAGGATGAGTACTTAGAAATTAACTTAACCAAGGAGGTAAAAGACTTGATAATGAAAACTACAAAACATTGCTGAAAGAAATGAAAGAAGACATAAGTAAATGGAAACACTGCCTATATTCATGGATCGGAAGACTGAATATTGTTAAAACGTCAATAATACCCAACTGATCTACAAATTCAATGCAATCCCTATTAATATCCCAATGACTTTTTTTGTAGATATAGAAAAACTCATTCAAAAATTCATATGGACTCTCAAGGGGCCCCAAATAGAGAAAATAAACCTGAAAAAGAATAAAACCAGAGGACTCACACTTCTTGATTTAAAAACTTACTACAAAGCTACAGTAATCAAAATAGTGTGGTACTGGCATAAGACAGACATATAGACAAATGCAGTAGAAGACAGACCCTTGAATATGTGGTCAAATAATTTTTGACAAGTATTTCAAGACTATACACTGGGAAAAAATAGTCTTTTCAAGAAATGGCACTGGGAAAACTGGATATCCACATGCAAAAAAATGAAGCTGGAACGTTACCTAGCATCTTATGCAGAAATAAACTAATTCAAAATGGATCAAAGACCTAAATGTAAGATTTAGCAATAAAACTCTTAGAAGCAAACAAGACAAAAGTTTTGTGATGTTAGATTTGGCAATGATTTCATGGATGTGACATTAAAGGTCTAGGTAACAAAAGGAAAACTGATGAATTGGACTTCATGAAAATTTAAAATCCTGTACATCAAAACACACTATTAACAGAATGAAAAGGCAACCCACAGAATGGGAGAAATATTTATAAATCACATATCTGTGATTAGTATCTAGAATATATAGAGAACTCCTAAAACTCAACAACAAGAAACAAACAACCTGATTCAAAGATGAGCAAAATGCTTGAATGGACTTTTCTCTAAAGAAGATATACAAATGGTCAATGAGCACATGAAAAGATGTTAACATCACTAAAGACGAGGGGAATGCAAATCAAAACTACAATTAGATATGTGTCACACCTGTTAGGATGGCTACTATAAAAAACACTAGAAAACAATAAGTGTTGATGGGGATGTGAAGGAATTGGAATCCTTGTGCACAGTTGGTGGGAATATAAAATAGTACAGCCACTGTGGAAAATAGTATGGTGGTTCCTAACAAAATTAAAAATAGAATTACCATCTGATTCAGCAATTTCATTTCTGGGTATGTACTCCAAAGAACTGAAAGCAGATGTTTTAAGACATATTTGTATATCCCTGTTAATAGAAGCATTATTCACAATAGCAAAACATGGAAGCAACCCACGTGGCCACTGACAGGTGAAAGGATAAACAAAATGTGGTATGTACATATAACAGAATATTATTCTGCATTAAAAAGGAAGGATGTTTTGCCGTATGCTACGACATGGATGAATCTTGAGGTCACTATGCTAAGTAAAATAAGCCAGTCACAAAAAGACAAATATTATATAATTCCACTTATATAAGGTACTTAGTATAGTTAAAATTATACAGGCAGAAAGTAGAATGGTGGTTGCCAACGGCTGGGGGAATGAGGGTGGAAAGTTATTTAACGAGTAGAGAGTTTCAGTTTTACAATACAAAAATAATTATGGAGATAGATGGTGGTGATGGTAGCACAACATTATGAATGTAATATCACTGAATTGTACACTTAAAAATTGTACACTTTCAAAGTCTAGCCCTATCCTAGAATTAGAATAATTAGAAAGAGGGTAAGGGAAAGGTTTTCTTTATCAATATTAATAATATTAAGATATAAAGTAATAATATTTCAATCAATGTGCTTATGACCTGAGAATAGATGTATCCATTAAAATATAAGCTGACTCTAAAAACAAATGGTAAAAAAAATACAAACAAAAAATTATTAAAGATGATATGCCCATAGCTTTTAGGCAGTATGCAAAAAACATCTGAACTAATAATAGTAAAAATGAGATAATTTTTAAAAACCAAGCAACTAAAATTAGTTTTAATATGAGTACTTAAGGAATATATACATATATGCATGAAAACAATCTTTAAATTGGTTGAGTAAAGCTGGAATTTGTTTCTTGGCAATTCCAAGCCACTTTATGTTTCCTTCATTGAGCCCACTCCTCTCGTTTTGCCAGTGGTGGTGGTGGTGTTGTGTGTTGGGTGGGGAGAGGGTTAGGGGTGCAGTCTCCTTTTTCTTTTGTAGAGATTACAGCCCCACCCATAGAGCTAGATAGTGTTTACCTGGGATCAGGAGAGGGCCTTGACTATGTTAGGGTCAGGGTTTGATTTGGAAAAGATGTGATGATCAGAGCTCACTCCTCAGAAGGTCTCATTTTAAGGAAAGATACCCCAGTTCTGTAACGGCTTCCAGTTCTGCCATTATTTGGCCCCTTTTGGTCTAAGTCATACTGCATCACACATAAAACTGGCAGAGCAACAGTTCCTGGGGCTACTCTTGACTTCTCTTTCTCCTTTCCACCAAGTCCCATAGATGCTTTGTCTTAAAAGTCATCTACATCTTCTTTTTGCTCTGCCACACCTAGGCCCAAACCTCCCTCTACCAGGTATGCATAAC
This sequence comes from Pteropus vampyrus, assembly GCF_000151845.1. Taxonomy (NCBI): domain Eukaryota; kingdom Metazoa; phylum Chordata; class Mammalia; order Chiroptera; family Pteropodidae; genus Pteropus; species Pteropus vampyrus. The sequence goes on from NW_011888909.1 coordinate 3,674,553, forward strand.
AATCTTGGCTAGTTTTGTACATCCAATCTTCCTATCTTCCTCCCTCCCTCCTTCCTTCCTTCCTTCCTTCCTTCCTTCCTTCCTTCCTTCCTTCCTTCCTTCCTTCCTTCCTTCCTTCCTTCCTTCCTTCCTTCCTTCCTTCCTTCCTTCTTTCCTTTCTTCCTTCCTCTTTCATCTCTCCCTTCCTACCTTTTACCTTCTTTTTTTATATTTGAATTTGAGTCCATCTTTTTTTTTTTTTAAACAGCTTTACTGAGGAATAATTGACATATACTAAGGAGCATCTATTTAAAGTGCACAATTTGCCAAGCATTAATATAAATATATACTCTTGAAAATATAACCATATGCAATATAGTGAGCATATCAATCACTCCCAAAGACTCCTTGTGTTTCTTTGTAATCCTTCCATACCTCCCCTCCCTGCCTCTTCTTCATGCCCAGGTAGTCCATGATCTGCTTTCTATCACTATAAATTAGTTTGCATTTTCTAGACTTGTTTATAAATAGAATCATAAATATGTTTAGCTTCTTTTACTGAGCATAATTATTTTGAGATTCTTCCATGTTGCTGCATTATCAATGGTTCCTTTTTTTCTATTGCTGTGTAGGATTCCATTGTATGGACATGCCATAATCTCTTTATCTATTCACCTGTTGATGGACATTTGAGTTGTTTCCAGTTTTTAGCAATTACAAATACAACTGCAATGAACATTCATTTACATCTCTGTATGGACATTAGCTTTCATTTCTCTTGGGAAAATATATAAGTGCAGAATGGCTGGATCATATAATACATATATGTTCCACATTCTAAAACTTGCTGAACTATTTTCTAAAGTGGTCATGCCATTTTGCATTCCCACCTGCAGTGTATGAGAGTTCCGACTCCTCCATATTTTTGTCCACAATTATTTCTTTTGATTATGGCTATTCTAATAAGTTCGTAGTAGTATCACATTTTGGCCTTAATTTGCATTTTTCTAATAATTGATAACATTGAACATCATTTGCGTGCTCATTTACCATTCATATCTTTCTCTTTTTGCAAAATGTCTGTTCAAATCTTTTACTCTTTAAAATTTAAAAAATTTTTTTTTAATTTTTAAATTACAGTTGGCACACAATATTATATTAGTTTCAAGTGTACAACATAGTGATTAGGACATTTATGTAACTTATGAAGTGATCACCCCAATAAATCTAGGACCCATCTGACACCATACATAGTTATTACAATATTATTGACTATATTTCTTCTGCTATACTTTACATCCCTATGATTATTCTGCAACTAACAGTTTGTATCTCTTAACCCTTTCCCTTTTTCACCCACTCCCCCACCTTCCCTTTCATCTGACAATGGTTAAAATGTTCTCTGTGTCTATGAGTTTGTTTCTGTTTTGTTTTGCCTGTTTTGTTCTTTAGATTCCGCATGTAAGTGAAGTCATATGGCATTTGTCTTTCTGTGTCCGACTTACTCCACTCAGCACAATACCCTCTACGTCCATCCATGTTGTTGTAGATGGCAAGATTTCATTCTTTTTTTTTTAATGGCTGAGTAATATTACATTGTATATATGTACCACCTCTTCTTTATCCATTCACCCATTGTTGGACATCCAGGATACCTCCATATCTTGGCTATTGTAAATAATGCTTCAATGAACATGTGGATGCACATATCTCTTTGAAGTAGTGTTTTGGGTTTGTTCAGATAAATACTTGAAAGTGAGATTACTGAGTCCTTTTTTGTCTCTTATTATAGTCTTTGTTTTAAAGTCTATTTCTTCTGGTATAAGTATGCTACTCCAGCTTTATTTATTTAGTTTCCATTTTCATGAAATATCTTTTTAAAATCGCTTTACTTTCAGCCTGTTTATTTTGATCTGAAGAGGGTTTCTTGTAGACTGCATATGTAAAAATTGTTTTTTTTATCCATTCAGCCACTCTATGTCTTTTGATTGGAGCATTTAATCCATTTACATTTCAAGTACTTGTTGATAAATATGTTATTATTGCCATTTTATTATTCATATTTCTCCTCCTCCTCCTCCTTCTTCTTCTCTTTCTTTTTAAAGAAGTCCCTCTAACATTTCCTGTAATACTGGCTAGGTGATATTGAACTCCTTTAGATTTTTCTTGTCTGAAAAGCTCTTTATCTCTCCTTCAGTTCTAAATGATAGCTTTGCTGGATAGAGTTATCTTGGTTGTAGGTCCTTGCCTTTAATCACTTTGAATACTTCCTGTCAATCCCTTCTGGTTTGCAAAATTTCTGTTGAAAAATCAGCTGACAGTCTTATGGGAGCTCCCTTGTAGGTAAGTAACTGTTTTTCTCTTGCTGCTTTTAAGATTCTCTCTTTGTCTTTAACTTTGACATTTTAATAATGATGTGTCTTGCCTCTTTGGATTCATCTCTTTGGGGACTTTCTGGACTTGTATGTCTATTTCTGCTGCCAGGTTAAGGAAGTTTCCTATTATTTTCTCAGATAGGTTTTCAATTCTTTGGTCTCTCTCTCTCCTCCTTCTGGTACTCCTATGATGTGAATGTTGGTACACTTGATGTTGTCACAGAGCTCCCTTAAACTATCTTCATTGTTTTGGATTCTTTTTTCTTGTTGCTGTTCTAATGGGGTGTTTTCTACTACCTTATCTTCTAAATTGCTGATTCAGTCCTCCACTTCACCTAATCTACCATTAATTCTTCCTGTTATTCTTTGTTTCACTTATTGTATTCTTAATTTCTGATTGATTCTTTTTTATGTTTTACATCTCTATTTTTATGTTTTCTATTTCTTTGTTAAAGTTCTCACCAAGTTCATCTACTCTTCCCTTAAGTTTACTGAGAATCTGTATAATAATCTGTGAACTCTGCATCTGGTAGATTGGTTGTATCCATTTTGTTTAGTTCTTTTTCTGGAGCTTTGTTCTATTCTTTCATTTGGGACATGTTTCTTTATCTCTCCATTTTGGCTGCCTTCTTGCATTTGTTTCTATGTACTAGGTATGGCTCCTATGTTTCCTGGTCTTCGTAGAGTGGCTTTATGTAGTAGGTGTCCTGTGGGCTGCAGTGGCACAGACTTCCCTGCACCTGAGTCGAGTGCTCTGGGTATGTCCTTTACATGAGTTGAGTGTGCCCTCCAGTTGTAGTTGAGCGTGCCCTCCAGTTGTAGTTGAGCCTTAGTTGCTGTTTGCATGTCAGTGGGAAGGACTGACTCTCAGGCTAATTGGTTATGAGGACTGGATGGTGAGGGGCTGACCCTATAGAGCAAGATGTACTTTAGCAGGGGTCTGGTGCCTGCCTAGTCTGCTCTTTGGGTGTGTCATCCTTAAATGGAGTCCAGGTAATGCTTCAGCTCAGTCAAAAGGTGGCCACTGGGTATGCTGGCCTCAGGGCCTCCTGGGAGGGCTCCCACTCCAACCCTCACCAAAGGTTAAGTTCAGCTGCAGCTTGTGTCCTGCTCAGAGACACTTGGAAAGTGTCATCAAGTAATCTGCAGATGACCGCCACCCACGCTTGGCTGGGAGGTGCCTCGAGAGGCCAAGCCACAACTGAGACCAGATGCTGCTAGTGATGGACTTGGGGCTGCTCAGCAAATAGATATGAGGTATGCCAAGGCCAGATGCTGCTTGTCTGAATTTTGTGACCCTTTGAGAGATTTTAGTAAAATCTGCAGCATAAGCCAAGACAGGTCATTTTTATGGAAAATCCACTGGAAGTGGTTTGGGTGGGTCCACGAATTTGACAGGAGACATGTCTCAGGGAATCACCAGGGTGAGGTGACCAGTGTTAGCCAGGATGATGGAGACTCAGATATGGCAATGTCTACATTTACATGCTGAGTGAGGGGAGGTCTAAACAAAGGAACAGTGGATTCTACCAACACTTCTATCTGGGAGAAAGCTGCCCCTCCAGACCTCACCCTGAAGCCAGACAATTCAGTTGCTCCCTGTATGTCTCTGGGTCCTTTCTAGCTGCTGCCCCAGACCTGGAGCTCAAAGTAAGTGAGCCCATCAACCAGTAAGTCTGGTTGATGTAAATCTGTGGCTTCAGCTGCACTCCCTCTCACTCAGTCACAATCTCCATTGGTGTTCACAGCCAGAAGTTATGGAAATTTCTCTTCCCAGCACTGGAATCCTAGGTTGGAAAGCCTGGTGTGAGGCTAGCACCCCTCACTCCTCTGGTGGGGACTCTGTAGCAGATACATCCCTCCCAATTCTCAACCATTACACATGGGTGTGGGACTAGTTAGTTCCGCATCTCTGCCCCTCCTAACAGTCTTGAGGTGGCCTCTTCTGTATGTCCCTAGTGGTAGGACTTCTGTTCAGCTAGACTTCAGGTGACCCTTAATGATGGGTATTCTGTCATTTAGTTGTAATTTTCATGTGGTCATGAGAGGAGGTGAGCACAGAGTTTACCTACTCCTCCATCTTCCTTTTGCCCATTTTAAAATTAAATTGTTTGTTTTCTTATTGTTGAGTTTTGAAAGTTCTTTACCTATTTTGTATACAAGTCTTTGTCGAATATATGATATGCAAATATTTCCTTCGAATCTGTATCTTGCCTTTTTATATTCTTAATAGTGTCTTTGGAAGAACACAAGTTAATAATTTTATAGAAATCCAAATCATTAGGTTGTTTTATTCTTTTTTTTTTTTTTGCATCGAACTTTCGGTGTCATATCTAAAAATCATCACCTAATCCAAGATCACAACAATTTTCCCTTATGCTTTCTTCTAGGAGTTTTATAGTTTTAGGTTTTACATTTAGGTATGATCTATTTTGAGTTAATTTTTTAATATAGTACAAGGTATAGATCCAAGTTGATTTTTTTTTTTTTTGCATATGGACATCTAATTATTCTCTCACCAGTTGTTGAAAAGACAACAGAATTACCTTTGCACTTTTGTTGAAAATCATCTATTTGACATTGCTACAGTCCAGTAAGGCACAACTTCACCACCACCTCTCTTATTGTTGGCAATGACCATGGCAAAAACAGAGGGCTGACTGCACAAGAAGGGCAGTTCCAAGTTCAGCAGACAATGCTTTTGTAGGCCCCATGAAAAAGTCTCTTGACATTATTAGGTTGGGTGACTGATATCCATAAATTACATGATGTGCAAGAACCAGCATCTGGCCCCCTTTTTGCCTATATTTGTAGGAGATCATGCAGTGTTAGCAGGAAAGGAGACAGAGGCAGCTCAGATGATCAAACTGTCATTCTGAATCCTTTTCTGTTAAATCTGATAATCTCCTTTTCAAAGACACGTGGATGAGGTATCTATATCCACTTTTACAACCTTGGTGTGATTCAGCCCACAGTGACAGGGAGGAACAGAGTGCTTCTCCCTTTCTCCTAGAGTTGGAGAAAAAAAATGTTCCCAGGATCTAAGCATTACCATTTCTGGAGAGCTGAACCAGAGAGTTCCAGACTTTTTTAAGACCTGGGAAAATTCTCCTTAAATACTAGTGTATGATCAACCTCTGGACTTGGGTTCTAATATTGTTGCATTTGTCCTTTGGTATTTTTCATAGAAAACATAACAGACACTCAGTACCTTCTTTTTTTTTTTTTTTAGTATGAATTTGAAGCTGAGAGGAAACAAATTGGACTACTTTACTACCATATTAACCTAGGAATTATTTCATTCTCATAACATATTCTATATATTTGAATATTTGTATGAGGTAGTCCCTCTTACACCTCACACCTTGGGTTATTATAACTGATTTGAAGGAGAAATGGAATCTTATAATACAGCTGGAAAATGTTATAGAAAGCTAAGAGAGTGAGGCTGATGACTGCTCTAATAGTCTTGGGGATGAGAGTAGGGGTGACCATCTCCATGGGCCAGGCCTCAGCTTCGCTGACCAGACCCCTGAGGTTTCTTCACATTGCCAAAAACAAATGGCCATTCATTAATGCACCACAGGCAATAGCAAAAGGCAGTAGTTACTTCTAGGGGGAGAAGGAGGGGCAAGGAAAGGGCATGGGCTTTACCTGAAACCACAATATTTTATTTCTTAAAAAATAACAGAGAGTGCTCTAAAGCAAATATAAAATGTTAACATCTGCTAATCTAGGCTGTGTGTTAATTATTATTGTACTTGTCTGCATGTTTGAAATGATCCATAATTAAAGATTAATTTTCAAGAAATAAAGGCTAAAAGACAAGATATTATTAATTTCTGTATTTAAATAATAGAATTTTGTTTCTTCCCTCCTTCCAAATTTTCTATTTTACAAAAATTTTATATTGAGTCTTTGTTACCTTTATAATTAGGAAGATCCATTTTAAAGTCATATAACTAACCAACCGATATAAATAGTAATGAACCAAGAAGGATCAAGGATGATGCTAATAAAAATGGCAAATGAAAAACCTAATGACAAAGCATAAAACGTGGTTAAATCTTATTAATTTGTACTTTACTCATTCTAGTGAATTAGTAGATGATTGGGTCAGACCTTGTATAAATGGTGAAGAATTGCTTATTTTACCAGCTGGCATTCTGCTCTTAATTCTTAATTATATACTGTAGCCCAACGACATGTTTCCTCCAGGCAAGGAACATGTTTCCTACTTGTACGATTTCTCTTTCCAGGAAATCTCCATTCCAGGAATTTCTGGGACTGTGACTGGCTAAAAACCCATACCTGTTGAAGGAGCGATTCAGCAAAACGGTAAGCAAAATTGCTAGGAGATTCTCAATCCACTTAAGAGAACAAACTGTTTTAATAGCTGTTAGCTCATTAAGTGTTGAAATGCAAATATTGTAGCTAATTAAATACAGTTTTATTTATTCATTTTAGCAAGATCCAGCTGAACATCAATTACAGAATAAAATTTTAATGAATAAGAGAGCTTTAAAAAATACTATTATTTGCTAACACCGACTAACCTCTTTTTTTCAGTTAGTGTTAATTATCATAAAGTCTTATTTTCCCAGTATCTGTAGCCCGTAGAACTTTCTCAAAGGAAAACTGGGCATATCCTATTACCTACATACTCCAGGCCTGCACCTGCACATCTGAATGTGGCTGAAGGAAAACATATCCAGGATGCCTGGTCTCACTAGAAACTCACCAGCCATGTTCTCAGGAATCCCCATGCCACAGCCCAGCCACCTATCCATGTTCTCCTATTCCCCTAGACAACTATCCACACCTTTTCCTTTGCCCTCACTATCCTCTCCTACACTCATTTCTCCATCCTTTCTCTCAACTAGTGACTTGAGCTTTCTACTTTGCTGAAAGTATTAAAGCAGGCAGAAGAGAATTTTCACAAGATCTCATCAACACCCCCATTACCCTGAACCTGAACCAGTACACCTGGTCCTCCCTTCTGTGCCCCTGTGAGCTCCTCCCCTTACTCTTATACTGTAGCTCAGCCTCACTCCTTTCTCCAGGAGTCCTCTCTCTTCTGCATCATCAATTTTCCTCCCTACTAGATTTTTCCCATCAGCATACAAATGAGCTGTTTTTTTTTCTTATCTTACAAGAACAAAAACTAAAACTAAAATCTGCTTTGACCCCATTTCACTTTAATAGCCACCACCCTATTTCTTGTCTCAGCAAATTTTTTCCTAAGACCCGATGATGCTGTCTCCAAAGTCTCTTCCCCTATTCTCTCATGAACCCATTCTACCATATCACCCCAATACTTTGGCCAAGGTCACCAACGAGCTCCATGTTGCTAATACAATGGTTCATTTCCCACTTGATTTATCAGTGAGGTGACATTATGTTATAATTTATTGTAATGTGAATATTGAGAATGAGAAAGGATGCTATTAATAATTAACACAGGATAATAGATGGACTCCAGAACCTTTTCCAATAAATCAGAAAAGAGGTATGGTTATCTGACCTGTCAAGATTTTTGACACTTTGAAATCTTCTTTTCTTTTATCTTCCAGGACACCACACTACTGGGCTCCCTCTGGTTTGCCCTTTTGTAGGTCCCTCCTTATTATTCAGACCTCATAATGGGTGGGTGCTTGGAACTCTTCTCTTCTCTTCTCAATCTACTCTCATTGCTGTGTGATCTCATTCAATCTCATGGCCAAGGTACAGGTGATTATCAGTGATATATGCTTGATCTGGACCTTTTCTCTAAACTCCAGACCCATATATCCCATCCACTTTTCCACTTCGAAGTCTACTAGGCATTCCAAACTTAACATGCCCTATGCTGGACTTCTGATTGTTCCCACAAAATCTGCTTGTTTCATAGTCTTGCACATCTCAGTGAATGGCAAGTCTGTCCTGTCAGTAACTCAGGCCCAAATCCTTAACTCCTGTTGACTCAGCCATGACTCTTCTCCCTCACACCCTATATCCAGAAAATCCTGTTGTCTCTATTTTCAAAGTGTATCCAGAATCTGACCATTTCTTCTCACCTCATTGCTACCATGCTGGTCTAAGTCACCATTATCTCCTAACTGGTCCCTGCTTCATTCCTGCCCTCTTTCAGTCTTTGTACCACACAGCAGCAGGATGGTTCCCCATCTCTCTTCAAACAAGAAGGGACATCCTCACTGTGGCAGGTAAGGTGGTTCTCTCCACCTTATGTCTATGACTTTATCCCTTCTACCTTCTCCACTCCCCAGGTACTCTTTGTTGTTCCTGGACCACCCTAGACTCATCTCCTCCTCAGGGAATCGCATTTTCTGATCCCTCTCCTGGAATGCTCTTCCTTTGATTTCCTATGATTTACTTTCCTCTCTTTTATGTCTTTCCTCAAATGTCACCTTTTTGGTGGCATTCTCAGATCTATTTAAGTGATAATTCTCCTGTTTCTAGTAAGGCTTGTCATCTGCCCTGCTTTACTTTCCATCATAGTATAATTCAGCTTTTACCATAGTGTAGGTCAGCACTATCCAACAGGACTTTCTATGATGACAGAAATGTTGATTCTATGCTGTTCCAATGGGGTAGCCACTGGCTACATGTGGTTATTGAGCACTTTAAAGTGGTTAATGCAACTGAAGAACTGAACTTTAAATGGTATTCAACCTTAGTTAATTTAAATTTAGGTTTAGATAGCCGCATGTGGCTGTGGCTACTCTATTGGACAAAGTAAGTAATTTACTTATACTTTACTGTAATTTACTTTTCCTCCCACAAGTTTATTCAGAAGTTGGTTGCCTGTAAATATGACTTCATGACAATACTCTCCATAATTTGCTTATCTTCTCCACTAGAAAGTAAGCTCCATGAAGGCAGATTTCTTCTGTGCATGATACATAATAGGTGTTCAATAAATATTTGCTGAACAAACAAACTTTACCTCAAGTTCATCATATTAAGTGCCAAAGTTTTAGTTTAAACATTTTTAGAAATTTTTCTAAATTCTATATAATATGTCCTTTTCTTAAGTAACTACCAGAATATATTTCGATGTCACTTTTCTGTACATAAATTGTTATGTTGTAATAAACTGTGTTCTCAGAGACTGTTAATATCATCTCTTCCTTAACTGAACCAGATTGCTAGGTTTTTATAGTCTGTCTACCAACTGCCTACTTATCATTAAGTTTTTCTTGCTGGTGTCTCTAGTATGCACCTTATTTATTTTTCAACAGAAATAACTGGAAAAGACTCAAGGATACTTCTATTTTTCCATGGAGTTAAATGCATAAGATTTGAGATGATTTTTGCTGTAGGTACATCCTTAATCTTTTCAAAGAGGTTGGTTGCCTATACGTATAACTTTCAAAGAAATAATTTATGTAATAACTAAAAGGGCAGTTATTGCTATTTCCCTTTTATAGACTGGAAACCTAAAGAATTAAAGATTAAAACCTAAAGACACTGAGCCAGAATTAAAACCCAAGTGTTTTCCACTGAGTCTATAGTTGTCTTATCGAAACAAGCTCTTCTTAAAAGTGTGGTTCAAAACCATCTGCTAAAAATCGCCTGTGATGGGCTCCCCACTACTGGATTAGAATCTTGGGAGGTCCCAAGGCCCAGAAATCTAATTTTGATGTATGGTAGAGTTTGAGACCCATTGTTCCAAGTTTACTTTCTGAA
>NW_011888909.1:3684645-3686566 GCF_000151845.1 Pteropus vampyrus
GCAGATTTCTTCTGTGCATGATACATAATAGGTGTTCAATAAATATTTGCTGAACAAACAAACTTTACCTCAAGTTCATCATATTAAGTGCCAAAGTTTTAGTTTAAACATTTTTAGAAATTTTTCTAAATTCTATATAATATGTCCTTTTCTTAAGTAACTACCAGAATATATTTCGATGTCACTTTTCTGTACATAAATTGTTATGTTGTAATAAACTGTGTTCTCAGAGACTGTTAATATCATCTCTTCCTTAACTGAACCAGATTGCTAGGTTTTTATAGTCTGTCTACCAACTGCCTACTTATCATTAAGTTTTTCTTGCTGGTGTCTCTAGTATGCACCTTATTTATTTTTCAACAGAAATAACTGGAAAAGACTCAAGGATACTTCTATTTTTCCATGGAGTTAAATGCATAAGATTTGAGATGATTTTTGCTGTAGGTACATCCTTAATCTTTTCAAAGAGATTGGTTGCCTATACGTATAACTTTCAAAGAAATAATTTATGTAATAACTAAAAGGGCAGTTATTGCTATTTCCCTTTTATAGACTGGAAACCTAAAGAATTAAAGATTAAAACCTAAAGACACTGAGCCAGAATTAAAACCCAAGTGTTTTCCACTGAGTCTATAGTTGTCTTATCGAAACAAGCTCTTCTTAAAAGTGTGGTTCAAAACCATCTGCTAAAAATCGCCTGTGATGGGCTCCCCACTACTGGATTAGAATCTTGGGAGGTCCCAAGGCCCAGAAATCTAATTTTGATGTATGGTAGAGTTTGAGACCCATTGTTCCAAGTTTACTTTCTGAATAGAAAAATAAGCTACCTTATTTCTATTCTGTAGGGGAAAGAATGATACTATTTTTATTAGCTCCCTACTCATAAACTTGTAACAACTGCTCTGTTGCAAACCAAATGAGAATTTTAAGCACTGATGTATAAATATGTTCAACTAATCTGACTGTACTGTACTATAAGTAGAGATGTAATCAATAAAAAATGTGTTTCAGTGATAGACTATAGGTCAAAAATGATTTCTAGACTCTTTCATTTCCTCCTGGGAAACAGAGAGATCCATTCATCAAGTATGAAGACCTAAGAGGATATCATTGTCATCAAGACTAATAACAGGAATCTGAAAGGTGACTATTCTTTGAGTTAAACAAGGTCATTTGTAGCAGAAACAAATGCCTGTGCACTACTGGTTCACTCACGTCCTCCAGCCTGAGTTCCTGAGCATGCAATGAATTCATGGCTGAAGGCCTCAGTAGATGTGTGGACTGGAATTGCCTTGAGTTTTGGAGTTGTGTAGAGTTACCAGTCACTTCAGCAACTAAGTCCAGAGAACAAAAGAATGATTCTCTTTTTCTGTAATTCCCCAGGACATTCCTATCAAGAAAAGATCCTGGAAAAGTTTTTGTTTTTTATTGTGATTTCTGAGACTTTGGGTGGTGAAAGGCAGGTCTAGAGGAGACCAGGGTTCAGTGGTAAGTCCAAGTGTATGAGGACACAGGAGCCAAATTAAGGAAGGTGGAGCACACAGTTAGGAGAGCTGTATGTGTTTGGGGGTAGGGTGGGAGAATTGGTAACATGAGGTCTCCAAGGGCTGGCAGTACCAGCTCTGCTAGCAAATGTGCAAATGTAAAGAGTAATGTAGACTGGAGTTCCACCAAGACTGAGACAAACCACCCCGAAGCTAGAGCCATGGTAAAGTCTGCCCCCGGGTCTAAGAGATCAGCTTACAGGGAATCCTGGATTCCTAAGCAGGAACTGAAGTCAAAAGGGGGCCCGGGCGCAGATCAGTAAATCATCTGGCAGCCTGGGGAAATGTAGTAGGAAGCCAAATGAGGGAATGCTGGACTGTAGCATGATGAAGCCAGTTATTGCAAGTCTGGATCAAGAGCACAGTCCTCAATTATA
>NW_011888909.1:3688296-3690330 GCF_000151845.1 Pteropus vampyrus
TTTTTTAATTGGATGAATTTATCTTAATGTTCATTTAAAAGAACAAATGCTTGAGAAGAGCCATAATAGTCTGAAATAAAATACTCATTCGGGTGAATTTGCTTTATGATACAGTGTAACATATAAGGACATGGGAGAAAGCCATTTTCATGAATCCCCAAACATTTAGCTTGCATCAGAAACTGCTGTGGGGGCTTGTTAAAACACAGATTGCTGGACCCCACTCAGGGTTTCTGATCCAGTAGATCTGGGATGGGGCCCAGTAATTTGCATTTGTAACAAGTTCCTAGTAATGCTGATGCTGCTGGGCTAGGGAACATTCTTTGAGAACCGTTGCTGTAACAAACAACATAATAAAAGCAGAAACAGACAAACAAACAACCAGACAAATAAACCAGTGGAATAGACTAGAAAAGCCAGAAACGAACCTAATATATGTGAGTATTGAATACATAACAAAAAATAGCCATGTGGTGTATCTGAGTAAGAAGAGTATGATGCATAAAAGTTTGTATAACATGGTATCAAAGAAAACACAATACTATGTGTGCCCGTGTATGAATATATATATAATTAGTATATACATGGTTAATATGGGTTGAAGGAAATGAAGATGGGAAAGGAGAGGAGTAGGAGAGTTCAGCCAAAAAAAAAAGAAAAAAAAATCACTGAAAAAATGGCAATATATGTGATATTATCACATTGATTCATTTGTATAAAATTACATATGACTATGATTAATGCTGTGTTAAAATGGAGTTTGAGCTGAAATCCAAAGACAATAGAAACTACACTCCAAAGTGAAATGCCAGACACTCCCATTTATCATCATTCACTCTACAAATAAATATTAAATAGCTTCTATGTATGAAGCTCTGACTTAGACAGCAAACAAAATAAAACCCCCCTCTCAGGGAGCTCACCTTCTAGTGGATCTGCACTATGAAGAATTTACCAAAAAGAAGGTGAGGAAAATTTGTTACTGGGCTCTTAACATTCGCCCACATCAAGAGGTTGTGGACCACCAGCAGGACCACCAGCAGGCTGAGAGTCTTCCCACTGAAAACAGGGTGTGGGGAACACATGCCTCTCCTCTCAAGCCTTGAGAAGGGTCTCCAGTGAGATTCCTGCAGCTCAGACAGAGTGAACTATTGTCTGACTTTTCCCTGGGAAATCTAAGAGGGCTTGCTAAGTGGTAGAGGATGGCTGAAGCAAGAAAAAGTGGCTGTGTCAAGTATTTTCCACTTCCAGAAGTTGTGGAAAATATGTGGAACGGCCATATAATAAGTTTTCATCCAAAATGGATACTTCTGAGCATGAAAGTATTATGCTAGAAAAACAGGCATAAGCAGAATGATCCTGGGCAAAATGGATGTATGGTTTCTGTAGGCACAGGATGAGTTTCTCATGGTCCAGATGGCCATATGAGAAAGAGCTGGTATGAGTTGTCTACAGGATCACTATAAAATAATAGAAAATATTTATTTTGGCCTTTGCCCCCAGTTCCTGGCACTGAACTCCTTCAACCCTTGTAATTTCCTAAGTTAGAAGACAAGTAGGAATGTCTATTGTTCTACTATATGGTCTTTGACACTGGTTCCGGTTCTAAATAATATTCTAAATCCCCTGGAATTTCCTGTGTGATAGAAGCACCTTTTTTCTTAATGAGGCAACTCTTGGTGGGCTCCTGGACAGCTTCAGAATGGAGGTTGATCACAGAAAGATCAAGCCATTAAAATCACAATGAGATATCACCTCGCACTCGTTAGAATGTTTATTATCAAAGACAGGAGATAATAAATTTTGGTGAAGATGTGGAGAAAAGGGAACTCTTATGCACTGTTAGTAGGAATGTAAATTGGTACAGCTACTATGGAAAACAGTATGGATATTTCTTCATAATATTAAAAATAGAATTACCATATAATCCTGCAATCCTACTTCTGGATATATATCCAAAGGAAATGAAATCACTATCTCCAAATGATACCTGTATTCTCTTGATCATTGCAGCATTATTCACAATAGCTAAGA
>NW_011888909.1:3690380-3695894 GCF_000151845.1 Pteropus vampyrus
GAGGCAACTCTTGGTGGGCTCCTGGACAGCTTCAGAATGGAGGTTGATCACAGAAAGATCAAGCCATTAAAATCACAATGAGATATCACCTCGCACTCGTTAGAATGTTTATTATCAAAGACAGGAGATAATAAATTTTGGTGAAGATGTGGAGAAAAGGGAACTCTTATGCACTGTTAGTAGGAATGTAAATTGGTACAGCTACTATGGAAAACAGTATGGATATTTCTTCATAATATTAAAAATAGAATTACCATATAATCCTGCAATCCTACTTCTGGATATATATCCAAAGGAAATGAAATCACTATCTCCAAATGATACCTGTATTCTCTTGATCATTGCAGCATTATTCACAATAGCTAAGATATGGAAACAACCTGGATCTGTTGATAGATGAATGGATAAAGAAAATGTGGTGTATACATACAGAATGGAATATTATTTAGCCTTTAAAAATAAGATCCTGTTATTTGTGACACAGATAAACCTAGAGGGTATTATGCTAAGTGAAATAAGTCAGACAGAGAAAGACAAGTACTGCACGTGTCACTTATACGTGGAATCTAAAAAAATAAAATAAAAAAAAATAAAACAAAAAAACACATTGAACTCATAGAAAGAGAGTAGAATGGTGGTTGCCGGGGGCTGGAGGCAGGGCTAGGGAGAAGCTGGTAAAAAGGTACACACTTTCAGTTAAAAGATGAATAAGGCCTGAGGATCTAAGGTATAACATGATAATTACAGTTAAAAATATTATACTGTATACTTGAAATGTGCTAAGAAAGCAGAGCTCCAGCGTACTCTCATCTCGTTCTCTTTCTCTCTCTCTCTCACACACACACACAGAGGTAACTTTGTGAAGTGATAGATTTCCTAATTAATACGTGGTGGGATCCTTTCATGATGTGTATGTATATCAAATCATCATGTTGTACATTTTAAATATAATTTTGTCAAATATACCTCAATAAAGCTGGAAAAAGAAAGTGATGGAGAAACGTTAATAATGCAAATTTTTTTGTAAAGGCCATGTTGGGGGTGGCTCCATAGTGTAGTGGTTAGCACGTCTGCTTTACATGCAGAAGGTCCTGAGTTCGCACCCCAGCTGGAGCCATGGACCATATCCCGGATGCACCAGGCCCCGGGTGCACATGACGAGCATGTGGGAGGGGACGCCTCGCCTTCAGAGATCCAGTTCTTAAGGGGAGATGGCAACATTCGTAGGTCAGGGGTGGAAGTGGGGCAGGGGGGCGGGAATTAAAGAGGGGAAAAAAATAAATAAATAAAATAAAGACCATGGCATGATTGGAAGCTTGAAACTTTCAGCCTTACCCTTCATCCTCCAGGAAGGGGAGAGAGACTGAAAATTGAGTTAATGATCAACTTTACCTACATGATGAAGCTGCCATAAAAACCCCAGAAGTATGGGGTTCAGAGAGTTTCCAGGTTAGTGAACACATTTACCTGCCAGGATAGTGATACAACCCCACTTCATAGGGACAAAAGCTCCTGTACTCAGGACCCTGCTGTACTTCACCTGATGTATCTCTTCATTGGGCTGTTCATCTGTATTCTTTAATATCTTTTGTAACAAACTGACAATAGTAAGTAAACTGTTTTCCTGGATTCTGTGAGCCATATTAGTAAATTATCAAACCTGAAGAGAGGGTAATGGGAACCGCAATTTAAAGCTGCTCTGTCAGAAGTAGAGGTGACAGACAACCTGAGACTTGTTGTTGGCATCAGGAGTGGGGAGGCGGTCATCTGGGACTGAGCCCTTAACCTGTGGGATGTGATGCTTTTCCTGGGCAGTTAGTGTCAGAATCGTGTGGTGTGGAAAACCCACACACCTGATGTCAGAAGTGTTAAGTGTGAGAGTAAAGGAGAAACAGGGAATTTTTCCTAGGCGGCCACCTAAAGGGAACAAGGAACCTCAGTGCAGAGAAGCTAGAGGTTCCACCGAATCCCTACGGACTGGAGAAGAGGGAAGTGACCAGCTGAAATACAGGTGAATTTGACTTGACACAGAAACTGCAGGGGAGAGGTCCTGAGGAATGGAGGGCAGGGGTTCCCTGAAAAACATGAAAATGCCCATGTGAGAAAGAGGAGGCTTTATTCAGCCGCCAGATCTGGAGAGCTAAGATGCAACACAACAGTGCCAGTCAGTAAGAATGACCTTTACCCTTTCCCTGCCCCCTAGCTTCTGGTGGCTCAGAAACCTCAGCTATGGTGCTGGAGGAAGATCCAGAGAACCCAGTGGGAAAAGAGAGACATGCCACTCCGGTCACTAAGGGCCGATACCTCCCCACCCCCCGACAACCTGGAGCAGGGTAGGGGACCCGTATTCATGGTTTTGGTCAGAAACAACAATGGAATTGAGACTGTGTTATGTGACTTAAAGTGACCATAGCGCAGAATGTTTATGTTGTCCAAGAGTGGCCAGAACAACCTGCCTATACCCTCCCCCTGACAGCAGGGGAGACTATGTTAAGGGACACTGGGACATAAAAACAGAGCTGTTTCATTTCAAGAGTGTATTTGTTCAATTTAAGAATTACATAAAATCATAAAATGTTTAAATAAATCATAATTGAAAAAACCGAGACATACTTTCCTCTTCCCATTAGAAGAATATTGTCTCTATGCTCTGAGCAGGAGACATCTATCTTGGAGGCCATCAATATCTGTAGAGTGTCAGCACCTAAAATGGAATGGTCTGGCATCCAGAAGATAGCCCTGCCCACCTCCACTCTGAAGGTTTTGTGGGGGAAGCCAAGGCCTGTTTAGAGGAATGGAGAGAAATTCTTGTTAGCAGCGGGAAGACAGAAATGGTCTCCTGTGGGCCGAGGCTTCCTTTTCAGAGGCTGAGAAAGGGCAGGACATGTGGATTTCTGAAAGTTGCAGAGACCTGGCTTTGTAGCTCCTTCCCTAGTTGAGTTGAGTGCAGGGTAGCTATTGGGCCGGCCAGTCTTTTCTCAGGCTTAGGGAGTAAGGGTCAAATGGAGAGGATACTCTGAGGAACATCCAGGCCCAAGAGATGGTAGAGAGGAAGTTTCTGAGTATCACCCCACTTGCCCAAGCTCCAAGTGCCATCAAATTCTCACATGCCTCTAGGGATGAGGAGGGGCTGCGAAAACATGACTGAGATGAAATTTCTTCACTTTCGTTAGGAAAGCTTAGAGCCAGATTTAATTTGATTGTGAAGTGAATTAATAGCCACTCAGGAACACAACATATCTTGGCTATATCTATCTATCCTCTGAGCATGTAAGTGAAAGCCACGAAAAGCAGAGGTTAGAGATTTTCACAGTTGCTCAATGTTGATTAATTTGATCCTTAAATTGAGCTCATCAACCTAAAGTAAGGCTGGGAAAGAAATTAACCTGACACAGTGCTAATTTTACAGTCTGTTGCAGTCTCCTAGGGTTGATTCTATTTTTTTCTACCAGCTTGGATTCTAGCTCAGAAGAAATGTGACTGCCTCATCATTATTGTCATGCACACTTTGGTCTACCCTCCTGTGGCTGCGTGGTTCAGGCATCCTCTAAATTCGGGAATGGCCCGAGGCTCAGTCTACCTCTTCTCATCTCCTTCCTTTCCTCTGTCTGGACTTCTGGATGACTCTTGAATTTATTTCTCTGGTCCAATCTCTCCCCTGATGAGTTGGAAAGACACACTCCTCCTGTGTGTTTCTTTCACCCTCACACTACTACCACACTCACAACACTTCTGACACCAGATGTGTGTGAGATTTTTCACACGCCAAGCAATTGTCTATGACACCAGCTGGGTGTCCTTCAATTCAATTCAATTCAATTCAATTCAATTCAATTCAATTCAATTCAATTCAATTCAATTCCATTCCATTCCATTCCATTCCATTCCATTCCATTCCATTCAATTCCATTCCATTCCATTCAATTCTGACACTAACCTAGGTTAATGCAGACCCCACAGGTCAAGAGCTCAGTCCCACAAGACGGCCTCCCACTTTAGACACCAAATAGTAGGCCCCTAGGTTTCCCACAACTTCTGTCTGACTTGGGTGCAAATTGGAGGTTCCCATGACTCTCCTCCTTGAATACAATTATATGCAAGAAAAGATCACAGAACTCAGAGAAACACATTTACTTTTTATTACATAGTAAAGGATGTGATAAGGATACAGGTGAAAAGCTAGATGAAGAGATACACAGGGTGAAGTCTGAAAGGGTCTTGAGTACAGGTGCTTCAGTCTCCATGGAGTTAGGGTATGCCACCCTCCTGGCATGTGGATGTGTTCACCCACCTAGAAGCTCTTAAAACCCCATACTTCTGGGAGTTTTATAAAGGCCTCATCCATTATTAACTAACTGATGATCATAAATGATCATTAATTCAATTTCCAGCCCCTCTCCCTTTCTCAGAGATTTGAGGTGAGGCTAAAAGTTCCAAGCTTCTAATCATGGCTTGGTCTTTCTGGTGACCAGCCCCCATCCAGGAACTCAGCAAGAGTCACCTTATTAGAATAAAAGGCATTCCTATCACCTAGGAAATTACAAGGGTTTTTTGGAGCTCTGTGCCAGAAACCAGGGGCAGATATCAAAAAATATATTTTCTATTATTTCACACCTGAGTTCTAAAATTGTATGTGAAACTGATCACTAAACTTCTCATTTGGGCATCTAATGACCATCTCAAATTTATGCCCAAATCATAGTTAATTCTTAAACTCTTGCATCCTCTAAAAATAACAAAAAAAATATGTTTTTAAGATTAAAAAACCAACTCTTTCCCTCCCAGTCTTCTGTGTTTCAGTATTGTTAATCCTATCAGTTGCTCATGCTGTTTGGTAGGGGTTAGAGTCACCCCCTCTTTTCCTTGCATACCTTTAGTCTTGTTCATCAGCAAGTTCTGCTGTCTCTACCTTTAAAACATCCCAAATCTGACTCTCCGCTGCCTCCCACGCTATTCCGTCATCACTTCTCCCTAACTGATATCCATACTTCAACTTCTACCTCTCTGAGTCTGTCTCCCACTCAGGAACCAAAATGTCTATGCAAATACGCAAATTGGGTCATGGCTCTTTCTTGCTCAGAACATTCTCATGGTTTTGATTCACACTCATTAAAGTTCAACATCCTTATCTACAAGAATACAAGGTTCTACTAGGCACTGCAAAATTTGACCTCTGTATTAGTGTCCTATTGCTGTTGTAGCAAATTACCTACACACTCAGTGGCTTAAAAAACACAAATTTATTCTCCTATAATGTTGGTGGCTAAAAGTCTAAAATCAAGGTGTTGGTACGGCTGCATTCCTTCTGAAGGTTCTAGAGCAGAATCTGTTTCCTTGAACTTTTCCAGCTTCTTCAAGTTGTCTGCATTCCTCCTTCTTCCTCCCTCTTCCTCCCTCTTTAAAGCCAGCAGCACAGCATCTCTCTCCTCTCTGACTTCTGCTTCCTTGTATCTTCTTTTTATCTATCTGATCCTCCTGCCTCTCTCTTATAAAGACCCTGTGATTATACTGGAC
>NW_011888909.1:3695944-3714261 GCF_000151845.1 Pteropus vampyrus
TCTACTAGGCACTGCAAAATTTGACCTCTGTATTAGTGTCCTATTGCTGTTGTAGCAAATTACCTACACACTCAGTGGCTTAAAAAACACAAATTTATTCTCCTATAATGTTGGTGGCTAAAAGTCTAAAATCAAGGTGTTGGTAGGGCTGCATTCCTTCTGAAGGTTCTAGAGCAGAATCTGTTTCCTTGAACTTTTCCAGCTTCTTCAAGTTGTCTGCATTCCTCCTTCTTCCTCCCTCTTCCTCCCTCTTTAAAGCCAGCAGCACAGCATCTCTCTCCTCTCTGACTTCTGCTTCCTTGTATCTTCTTTTTATCTATCTGATCCTCCTGCCTCTCTCTTATAAAGACCCTGTGATTATACTGGACTAACCTGGATAATGTAGGATAATATCCCCATCTCAAGGTCTTAATTTAATGACATCTGCAAAGCCCCTTTGCCGTGTAGTAATATATAGTTGCAGGTTCCATGGATTTGGACATGGATGTCTTTGTTAACCACACCCGGTTAACTCCAACTTCTCTGAATTCCCATCTCAATACTTTGGCTTCAGTCACTTTGGCCATCTTGCCAATCCTGGATACATTAAACTTCTAGATTGCTGATAACTTTTCAAAGAGATCTTCCTTTCCATCCAATTTATATTCCCTCCATACTTTATTCCCTCATCCTACTCTATTTTGTATAGTACTCGTCATTGACCTATTATATGTTTATTTGATCATTTTCTTTTTTCTCCATCACACTAAATTCTATGAGAATAGTGGTTAGTGATACACACATACACACACATAAACATGCACATATTTTGTTTGTTCATTGTCATATTCCCAGTGTCTAGAAAAATTTGGTGCCCAGTGTGGCACATAATAGATACTAAGAATATTTGATGCTATATGAATAAAAGAATTAATCCTTGTTTATTTAACAATGTAGGATGACAACAAGAATGAGAAGTTACCTTTAAGAGGTCTCAAAACTCAGGAGCATTTTAAGTCCCTAAATTACAAATCTCTCCCATTTATTCTTAGGAATACAATAAGTGAGAGGTAATGTATCCTAAGCAATTTCAACATGCAGTGCTGGAGATGTCCCAGAATCTTAGGAAGTGTGAACTCCCTGCTTTCCTTCCTTTTATCAGGGCATTAGACAGGGCTGAAGCATTCTCCTACTATGCCGCAAATGCCACAGAAAATTAGTGGAATGGAAAACTGGATGAAGGCCATAGACCCTGGAGTTGGGGTAGATAGGCACTGGGGACATGAAGACACTTGGGTCATGTCTGTCCCTTGGTGGTGGTAGTGTACGTTGGAGACAGTAACTTTTAAAAAATAGTATTGTCTTTCTCTTATAAAGTGGGTTCTGTTGGGGCAGAGTGAGCAAGCTCGGGGAAGTGCTTAAAAGTATAAATAAAACAAATAAACAAGAGTGAGGTGCACTGACCTGAGTAAAGACATTTGCCGAATGTTTTTGACTATTGCAAATCCCTGGCTCTCTATCCCTATGATTCTATTTTCAACCTTTCCCCTCTTTGGGGAGAAATTCACAGGAGCATTGCAAATGTTGCTGTGCAGACTGAAATCAGGAAAGAACCACAGAAGTAGCAAATTCATTTCCATAGTAACAGTCTCCGAACCATCCAGGTTTTGCCAGTAGAGTCAATTTGATCCATTCCAGCAAGCATATCCACAATTTTAAAATGTGGAGTCAATCTGAGAGTCCAGAGAAATAGCTAGTTCAGAAATTCGGAGTGAGTTCCAAGTCCTAACAAACAACCTAACACAATTTTAACATACATCCGAAAGAAAGTAGCAAGTTTTCTCTGCTTTGAAGGGAGCGATTCATCATCTCAGATGACCTACAAAGCCTCGCTCCCTGAGGCAAATGTCCCCTTTGAAAGCTTCATTATTAAATCCAGCTGGGTCCACATGACAACTCAAAGTCAAGGTAGCCAAAGTGGAGTATGCTGGCCTAGAGCGCCCCCGAAGGGATTTGACAGAGCCAGCTTTTCCTTTCAGCGTCCAACATGTCAGCTATTCTTGCTTCTCCTTAGCAAGTCATGTCCTGTGTTGAGAGGAATTAAGATTTGCTCATTCGTGTATTCATTCGTTCATGCAATGAATCAATAGACAGTTTTTGCATGTCTTCGATTTCATGGGCATGGTATCAGGTACTGGGGATCTAAGAAGACTGAGAAGGGGGTACTTAATCTTGAAGAATTCATATTCTATCTACTAGGGCACAGAGACATGTAACAAAACCACACAAATGTGGAAATCCAAAAATATGATTAAGTACAAGATTCTGTGGGAACTGAGGAGAGAGCTTCTATCTCAAGCTGTACCTTAAAGGAAGAGAGAAGTTCTGCTAAAGGGAAATTCTCAACAGAGGAAATTCTAAACAGTCTCAAATGTGTGAAGGTGTAAAAAAGATGGCATGCATGGGGATGGTCAGGGGCTTTTAGGTGGGGTAGATGTGTAGGAGGACAACTGTATGAGGCTGGCAAGACAGATAAGGTTCTGCTCAAGCAAGACCTCAAAACTCTACTCAAAGGTTTGAGCTTGGTTCATTAGACAATGTTCACAGGCCACAAACCACTGGTGGTTCTTTGGCCAGCAAGGCCACGATTATGTCTGTAGTTTAGGAAGAGAGCCCTGGCAACAAATCTGGAGGTTGGGAGAACAGACTCTGCAAGAGTCAAATCAAAAGGTAAAAAATGCATGAACTAAGATAGCAGAAGTGCAGGTAGAGATGAAGATAAGACATGCATAGGAATTTAGAATCTTCGGAGCTTGGTGACAGGCTGGAGCTGGAGCTGGAGGGTGAGGGAGAAGGAACAGTACGGCATGACAAGGCTACCTCGAGAGAGAGAGTGAATAATGCTACTGATACTGTGTGTGTGGAATGCGTTGCATCAAAGAAAGAGCACGTCTGATGGCAGAATAGGTGAGTGGGCTTGAAGGGCAATTTGGGACCGACAGACTTTGAAGTGTCTGTAGCAATACTGGGTGGATATGTGTGTTTGGAAGGTGCAACCAGAACACCAAGCATAGAATTGAGATCTGACATTGAGGTAGAGCAATGAGAGTCATAGAAGTGCTAGGTTCAAACCATGGGCTTGAATAATACCTCCTCGAGTTTGGGAATAAGATGAGAAGAAGGCTGAGGAATAGGGTCTGGAGAATAGAAATATTTAAGGCACTGAAAGAAGAAGAGAAGACTGAGAAAGAACAGTCCGTCCAACAATTTAGGATAACTAGGGGAGAAAAGCATGTTAAAAACCAAAGAGGTGACTGTTAACGGAAACAGGTTCATTTTAGGGGGATGAAAATGTCCTAAGAATAACTGAGGTAACGTTTGTATAACTCTGTGAATATCCTAGAAACCAATGAATTGCATACTTTAAATGGGTAAAAGGTATGGCATGTGAATTATATCCCAATAAAATTGTTATTTTTAAAAAAAGGAGAGAGGAGTTTCAAACAGAAGACAGTATCACAGAGAGCTAAAGGTCCAGAGGAGAGTTTGGGTGTGCCAATTAGGAGGACTGTGAAGGAGATGCTTTTAAAGTGGAGGGACAGAGACATATGGGCCAGTCAGTCATTATCAGGATCATAGGTCAGAAGTCAGGCACGTGGAAGTAAGGTGCTGAAGAGAAATGGCAGAGAGGAAGAACCACAGACAGTCCTGAAGGGGAGAGGAAGAATGGCTGGGATACAGGGACAGGAATCCCTCGAGGCCTCTTTTGTTCTCTGAGTAGGAAGGAGGCCTCGGCTGGGAAGGAGGGAAGCAGCAGTAAAAGCCTGGAGTAGCAGTTACAATGGAAAGGGCAGGAAAGATATAGCCAGGGGGCCAAGGCAAGAATTGTAGTACAGAGCCTGGGACTAAGGAGAGGTTGAAAACAGGGATTGCTGATTGCCTTCGAAAGAACTGGATCACTTTAAGGTCTTCACTCTGGGAGATATCACAGTACCTGACTTAGAGGGTACCTAAGTTGAATTCTCCTCTCTTCTTCCTAAAGGAGGGGAGTGAGAATAAGAACAGAACTTTTAGGAACAGATTCCAAGATATCTACTGTGACAGAAGTTTCCTGAGAGGTCACTGTTGCATATCCACTGTGACAGAAGTTTCCTGAGAGGTCACTGTTCATTGGGGCTGTTCCTGTTGCTGAGGCCCGGATCCAGCCCATGCTCTGCCTCCCAACTAGACTGTAAGGTAGAGCTCATCTTTCTTGTCCTCTTTTCCTCAGATATGGGGCTGCTGACACCCTCTATCTCTCCATGCTGTGTTTCTCCTTCTAGCAATACTTTGTTAAAATCTTTAAAGATCTTTTATTATAATAGCAACACATACTTATTACATAAAATAGAGAAAATAATTAAGAAGAAAAATAACCATCTGTATTTTATCCAGACATAACTAACACTTAGTGTATTTCTTTCAGATATCTTTCTATGCACATATACATTTTCACATTGTTAACGTCAAGTGTGCAATTTTGCTTCCCAACTTTTAACTTAAATTTCCATTTTAAACACCTTTTTTCTGTTATTAAAATATAACTGCACAAATAATTTTAATGGCTGCATAATATTCCACAGCATAAATATACCATAATATAGGAACATTGTTTCTATTTTTATTTCATTGAAAATGGGATTAAAGCAAACAACTCTGTAATTTTCGTCTGCGGCTCTAGAGGCAAAATTACTAGTTCAAAGCACTGTGAATATTTTAAAGAACTCTTAATGCATGCTGCCCAATTGCTTCCCAGGAGACTCATCCAACTTACCCTCCCTAGTAATGTCTAATAATGTCTGAGAGAGCCCCACGATCTGTTCTACCATACTTTCCCTTGAAGATAGCCTAGTAAATGGTCAAGAGTAAGAAGTCTGGAGCAAACCCACTGACCCTGGACTCCTACCGCTGCCACAGCTATGCGACTGGGCAAGCTATTTAGCTTTTTGATGCCTCAGTTTTCCCATTAGTAAAATAGGAGGATAATAATAGGATAATGTTGCACAGGGTCTTTAGGAGAACTGAAAGTGTCGATATTTGTAAAGTGTCTTCCTAGCATGTAATAAGTGCTATATATGTGTTTGTTAAATTAAATTGACTAAGCAGACTAGAAGCTTACAGGCAGAGGTTATATCTTGCTCATCTTGGTGTCCAGAACTCCCTGTTTTGTGCCTAACACATAGATGCTCAATAAACAAGTGCTCATTGAAATGTAAAGACATGGCCATATTGGGTGCTTTTATTTAATCTTTGCTAACTTCATACTCAAGCACTGTATCTTGTTTTGATGTATATTTCTTTATTAGTAGTAAAGTCAATAGATTTTTTTTCAAATGATGATTAGCCACCTATTTTCTGCTTTCATCCATTCATTTCTGTCCCTGCATTTTCCTCATTTAACTATCGAAATCTTAGTGGTATTCTAAGTGGTATAAAATAAAGATTCAGAATTTTCTATCATAATTGTTACAGATATTTTTCCGGCTTTTGTTATTTTACTTTTGATTTCATTCATGCTGGACTTTAAGAACAGAGGCTTAGGAAGAACTTCTCAATTGGAAGTTTAAAAAAACACCCATTTTCTTTTGTCTTTTTTCTTTTACTGCTGCTAACTTAGTTTATGCATTTTTTACCTTTTTTTTATCATTCTGTTCTCTTTTACTTTTTGTATGGCCTGAGTTTTCAAAATAGTTAATTCTCTAATTTATCTGGAACTTCTTTTGGTGTATAGTATGAGATGAGGATTGCAATCATTCTTTGTTTCCCAATACCGAACTTTTAGAAAGCATAAAATGATAACTGGGATGTCATAGGTTGAGGTGAATCTCAACTTCAAGGACTCTGACATTGTCTCCCAAAAGCCAATAGGCTCTGTTTAATAACTTTTTTTTTTTCCTGGAGAATTACTTTGGGATACTACTGTCACAGTCCATACTTTCTCCATAAGTGATTTTAACCCCGTGGTTTTCAACTGGGGAAGTTTTGCAATTTCCTCTTCCCCGCACCCCTGCCAAGAGACATTTGGTGATGGCTGGAGATATATTTTAATGGCCATGACTTAGGAGAGGTGAGGGAAGTGCTACTGGCATCTAGTGAGTAGAGGCCGGGGATGCTGCTAAACGGCCTGCGATGTACAGGATGGTCCCCTAACTACAAAATAAAGAATTATCTGGCCCCAAACGTCAATAATGTTCAGGCTGAGAAACCCTGTTTTAACCTGAAGAGTGCAATCTAGTTAAAATAAGATGTTTCTGAGAAGTCTGAGGCTATGCTTGAAATGTCAAAAAGAAAATACTTTGAGATAAAATAAAGTCTTAGGGTGCCCCCAGAGCCACTTTCATTCTTCTCATTTCAGGATTTGAGACACTGTGGGAATGGAAGGGCAGATTGAGGAGAAGCTGAGGAAATAATATTGGGGCAAAGGTCATCTTTGAGGGATTTACAGATGGTTCCTCTCTGGATCAGGTGTGGGCTGCCTTCCCTGGTGCTGCCCAGATAGACATTAGGAAGTTGATAAAGTCTCCTAAGATTTATCAAACTTGGAAAAATTTGTCTCATATTCTGTCAAGTTCTCCATGATTCAAAATCCATAGCTACTGAAACTGGGTTCTGGTATATAACACCTTAACCATTTTCTCAAGTCATAATTGTGGGGTTTCCCTTATTGACAGTGTGTCTCCTTAGTCACAGCCAATACTTTTATTTACATAGGGGTTTATTTAAGTTAAACTACCTTCTTATTCTGCTGATTTCACTAATTTAAATACAATAGTTTTATAATATATTTTAATATCCCATTAAACCAATTTTAATTATTCTTTCCAGCATTACTCGACCAAAATTTTTTTCTTCTTCATAGTCTCAAGTCTATTCTTCCAGGTAGAATTAGAATACATCTGCTATTTCATTGAAAATTTCATTGAAATTTTGAGTCAGATTGCAGTCACTTACACAATAAATTGAAAAAAAAAAAAACCAACAAACTCCATACCTTTACTATTTTATTTTGCTTTTTGAGAGCACGATAAGCTTCTTCATTTAACCAATGTTTATTTTAGCTCTCAGTAGTTTATTTTAATTTACATCAATTCTGTATATTTCTTATTCAGGTTATTTCTGTGTGCTTCGTATTTTTGTTGTTATTAGGAATTAAATCTCTTTTCCATATACTGACTGGTTTTTTGCTATAGAAGGAAAACTGACTTTGTAATATTTATGTTGTATTTTTAATTCTAGTGTTATTTCTAGTAGTTCTTGACATTTGTCTCATTTTAATTGTTTCTCTTGTTTTTATTTCATTGAATTGTCTAGAAATTTTATAAGAATATCAAGCAATTATAAGGATCCTGATTTTTCATTTATTCGACTAATGATATGTTTTGGTTTTGGTGGGAATGCTTCCCATGCACCACCTTTTCATTTATTCGACTAATGATATGTTTTGGTTTTGGTGGGAATGCTTCCCATGCACTTCCTTGGTGAAAATCTGATTTTCTCTCACGGGGACTAAATTCTGATATAAATACTACTCTCATGCTGAATGGTCACTAGAATTCACTAAGAGCTGTGATAGAATTACAAAATAATATGAAAGGAACAAAATTACCTTTAAAAGAAGAGACCTGAGAAGAATTAGCCTTCCAGAAATGTACCTGCTGAGGCCAGGATTTGGTCCAGCCAGAAAACCATGAGACAAACATTTTATTTGAGTACAAAGCAATCCATAAATAGTTCTGAAACATCATTAACTTAGATTCTAAACTGAAGAGATGATACAAATATATATGGTTAATAAGTTTGGAATCACGCTGGCCAAAAAATATCTTAATATGCTTATTTCCTGACAATAATTATCTCAGTAAGCTATGTAAAACAGGAATAGGATGCCTATACAATGCCTGCTGTGTCTCACAAATCAATTTAATTTTACAAAGGGCACCAATTATTATGGAAATGAAACACACAATGTCTTTTAACTTCAATAATATATGCTTAAAACTTTTTTTTTTTAACAATATGTTCATTTGGAATCATTGCCCAGATGTGAGAAAGGATGTGACTTGATTGGTTATGTCACATTTCTTTGCAGGACACTGAGCTTCATAGATAATATGAATATTTGAAAAGCTGTGACTGTATAACTAAACAATCGAGGGCCGATTTGTCACAAACTATCAGCTCTCTTTATTAATTTCACATCCCTAGAGAATTTGTTTCTCTCTTGCAAGTTCAGCACTTCCTAATGTTTAATAAAAGATTAGGTTTCCAAAAAATAGCTGAGCCAGTTAAAATAGAATCAGCTTACAAGTCCTGATGCAACAGTGCTCAAATTCTCACTAAAATACTTATTAAAGAACAAAAAACAATATACATTGAAATTAGATCAGAATCGTGAAGGAATTCACAATGGAAAGACTGTGGTATTGGATTAACGAACATAACAGGAGGCTTTGCGTAGCTCCTTCATCTAGAGGATGAAAAGAAGGAGTAAAAAGCTTTGGGAAACAGTCGGCATCTCTCTCATGCCATGAGAGCCACAGAGTGAACCAACAGCAAAGCTAGCCCAACACCTTAGGATTTTTTTGGATGGTAGAAGGGAGGTCTGCTAGCTCCTCCCCACCTTCACTTCCCCGCCTTCACTTTCACCTTAATCTGTTTTTCTTCTCTGTCTATACGGAGTCTGCAACTCCCACGTAACTCTCTGCTCCCAAGTAAAGAAGGACTGGTAAGCTTTCTGGGAGGAGGGTCCTCACCTATAGAGTACCACATGTGAGCTAAGAAGGAGAATGGAATGTGCTGGGGCAGAGGTTTTTTTTCTGTACTTTACCTATTTTATCTTTAAGGGAATCAGGCAGTCAGGCCATGAGAACACCTCATCACAGTCCAGCAGAACCTTAGTGGATGAACATTCGTTAAAAACAAAACAAAACCCTGGAAATTTCAAGCAGGTTATACTAACAAGCCCCCAAAGGGCCAGTAAACAGAACCAAGGATTTGCCACATGGGTAAACACTAGCTCTGCATACATTTCTTCCTGTTCAAGAATGAAAAACAAGAGAAAACAAAATCCTATATTGGACCTATGGAGCATTACTCTAACCCAAGGTAAAGGGAGCATAACTCTGAGTAAACATATATCTTTGAAACTGAGTTCTTAAGGAAACAGAAGGAAGGAATTTGAGCATTTGCTCAGTATCAACAGGATGCAAGGAGACCCTGCTCTGGGAAATGAGGGGAGGAGCTGAAGAAGACAACATTATTCCAGGCCTCAAAACATTTTATACAAAATCTGTTCAAACCAAATGTCCAGAAAACAATCAAAAATAGTGTGACACCTGAAGAGATAGCACATCATGAGCCAGAACCAGTAGAAACAACAGAGAACAGAAATAGACCTGCAGGGGCTTCGATATTGAGGTGAAAGTCTATAAAATAATTTTGGAAATGCATTAGAAACTACCAAAAATAACACATTGAAAATTTAAAAAAGAAATAATGGAACTAAACATTATAATAATTAAAAACTCATGGATGGGTTTAACAGCAGATTCAACACAGCTGATAAAGGATTTATGAACTAAATATAGGCCAGAAGAAACACTCCAGAATGAGAAATAAAGGACAGAATAAAAAGTTCTGACATAAGGCTATTTCCAGAGTTCCAGAAGGAGAGAGAAGAATTGAGCAGAGGCAGTATATGAGGATTTAAAGGCTGAGATATGGAATCCAAAATTTGAAGAAGCCCAGCAAAGCCCAAAGAAGATACATAAAAAGAAATCCTCAACTAGACTTATTGTAGTAAGATTGCAAAATTCAAAGACAAAACAAATTCCCTAAAAGCAGCCAGAGGAAAAGTGAGATTGCCCTCAAAGAAGCAATAGATAGACTGACAAATGACCGAGTACACTCAAAGAAATAATATTCAGACAGAGAGTACTCTTAACAATAGATGCAAGAAGACAATAGAATAATATTGTCACATTGAGAATGGGGACAAGACTGTTTGCCTAGAAATTTATTCTAGAAATAAGGGGTGTAACTATCAGAAATTAGAAGACCAAATGATAAATATTGAACTCAATATAATCATATATCTATAAAATCTAAGAGACTCAGATTCAGTGGGATTAATAAAATTCAGCAAAACCCAGTGCCTTTTCTATAGCCAACACTAAAATATAAAGAACAAAATTTTACTCCAAACACATGCACCCAAGTTTCTTCTTTCGCTCTCACTCTCAGATCCCCTACACATACACCTTTTATTAAATGTCAAGAAATAATGTTAACAAGAAACATATGGGACTTCTATGAAAAATGTAGTGAAAATCTCTACTGGAATTTATAAAGGAAAAGTAAATATTTAGAGAGCCATTCCATGTTCCTGAATGGCAAAAGTCTGTATCTTAAAGGTGTCAGCCCTTAAAGTAATTTAATAAACACCCCAATGATATTTATTTTGGAATTAGAAAAAACATTCTAAAGTTCACATGAAAAATAAACGGGGAAGAATAATGTGGGAGGAATGTATCTCCAGATATTAAAGCACATAATAAAGTTCAGAATAATTGACATGATGTGGTAACAGCAAAATAATCAACATATGTACCCATGGCACAGAACATGTCTAGACATTATATAAGGCACACTAGGATATTTAACTCTCTGGGGGAAAAATCAAGTGAAATCCTCATCATGTAAATGAAGGTAAATTTTAGAAGAACTGAAGAATTTAATGTCACTAAATCAAACTGTAGATCATAAAAATTAGAAGGATAGGTAATGTTTAAACTAATCATTAGTCATAAAAGCAGTGGAATAAATAACAAAATTAAAAATTTCTATGCTTGTCAACTTTAAATTTTTAAAACTTTCTCAAAAACATAAAAAACAAAACTAAAACACAAAGAGAAACTTGCAAAATGTTTTCCATGATTATGACAAACATTTAACATACTGAGCATTGGAGTTTTATTAGATATAGATCAATAAAAAAAAACAGCTACTTTTATAGCTCAATAAGTATACAGTTAAAGTCACAGAAAAGAAAATGCAAATAGCTATAGTTATCTTAAAAACTAGCAAATTTAAATGAGAAACTTAAACAAATTAATGAAATCAGCAAAACTTTTTTAAAAAAATCAAATGTTTAAAGCTGTGAAATGGACACTTTCAACAGCTGCTGGGGGCAGTGTTCTTGGTACAGCCTCTCTGGCATGTTCTGTCAATCAATAATATAAATACTTTATGCTGTGGAGTTTGGCAGCAGTTAAGCATAATTTTCCACTTTCCAGGCTTTGGAAGTTCAGTTCTGATGTAGACAATGTATTTCCAGGGCCAGGAGCCAGAAGGCAGTGAGGGGGACTCAGATGCTGAACCAGACTTGGAATGTGTGGGGACTGGGCTTTGGAATTCAGGAAGGAATACAGGAGGTCACTGGGGTTCCAAAGCCCAGGACAGCAGGCACAGGCAAAGATCAGGTAAAGATTAATGGGCACAAAGTTTCAGTTAGCAAATAAGTAAGTTCTAGAGATCCGCTGTACAACATTGTACCTACAGTCAACAAAAGTGTAATAATGTACACTTAACATATGTTAAGAGAGTAGATCTCATGTGAAGGGTTCTTACAATAATAATAAAAAGACAAAAAACAAAAAACGAGCACATAAAATCTTGGTCAGGAGCCAGGAAGATAGCATATAATGATGGCACGGTAAAGCTGGATTGAAGAGCTCATTCATTGACTCAGCAAATGATATGGAGCAGGAGCTACATACAAACCAGGCACCACGTAAGTGCTGAGAATACAATGACGACAAGACTGATGTAGTCTAGCACCAAGGACTTGACAATGTAGAGCGAGAAGCTGGAAAACAAGATTTAAAAAGCCCCCAAAACATAAACCAGAAGACAAAATAATGCAAATTTTCATGACTGTAATGAAGGAAATAAACATGGTATAGAGAGAGTGAGTTAGGGTGCAGGTCCTAATTTACAGACTAAAACAGAGAGCAAGGAGGTGAGACTGGTGGCAGCCCAGTTGACCATTAGGTTGCTCAGGGGGCAAACAGTGCACAGTGTCTTTTTCTGTAGAAAGAAATGGCTGTGTGTGCTTTGAGGCCCACAGCTCTGCTCCCCTTCCTCCCTTCGTGTTGTCTGGATGAGGAGAGGTGCAGGCCTGGTTCAGGTGACAGGCCTGGTTCAGGTGACAAACGCACTGCCCTGCGCTGCCACCCTGGGTATAGGCTTTATTGCCTGCGAAGAGCAGCAGTACTATGGGCGTGGCTTGTGTGCGTGCTTCCTCGGGCCTTTTCTGCCTAGGATAATTGAACATTTAAGTGATTGTTCCACTACATAAAGTATGGTCCAGGGAGGCATTGTACAAATTGCTAAATTAATTTATTTTTAAACAGAAATGAGGTTAAAACAAAACTTAATGAAGGCTTCATGTGTTTCATCTCATGGGTCTTCAGAATGCTGCGCTTCTGTCCCTGGGAAGCCATTATTACATATTCTTGTGTAGCAAACCGAAATGACAGATTGGGAGGGAATCTGAATAGCAGCGTTTTTCGTTTTTTGTTTTCTCACTTGCCAAGGGCAGTGATTCTCCATGCATAAACGATGAAGAACACCACACAGGGCTTTGACATCAGCAGAATGATGTGGCGGGTAAGAGCCTGGTTTGGAGTCAGAAAAAGATCTGAACTCCAATTTCAATTCTTTTACTGTGTGATTTTGGGGCCTCAATTTCCTCATGTCTTAAAGAGCCACTTTGCTAAGGCTTGCTGAGAATTAAATGACTCCGTAATAACAATACTAGCTAACCTATATTAAGCACTTACGTGCCAAGCACAGAAGGCAGTACTCTGAGTTCTCACATGTAAATGTCCCCGGGAGGTGAAAAATATTCAATCCCCATTTTTAAGCTTGGATATGTAACAGGTAGAGTGCACATTGCTAGTCTTCTACCAGTCTATGAGATGGCTTGTCCTGCTCACAGTTCGTATCCAGAAGTGTTAAATATGATGAGGTCCTGTCCCCAGAGATAAAAGACTAACAAAAATTGTATGTGTGAGTGCATGCGCGCAGTGTGAAAAACTGCTCTTTTGAATCAGAAATGTTTCCTAAACCAGATTATTGTGGATTTTAGGTCTAGGCTTCTAGTTATTGTCCTAACCATTTTTACTTGGTTCTGTTACCCTCAGACACATGATTTTTCTTGGCTTCTCACTTCACATCTGCACTTAACTGAGATCAAATACCACTTTCTCTCTCTCCCTCAGTGGCCCCAGTGGCTTCCAACCTCTACCCAGAATTATCCCATTTTGGGCCCCAGTTCCCAAAAATTTGAGCTTCAGGTATTGCAAACCTTTTCTCCTATAGTTACACCGTACAATGTTTTTAAAAATCACATTGCTTTATTTGGGAATTAATTATCTTTCTTCCTATTTATTTATTTTTGTCTACAGCACTTGATCTTCCTAGGTGGTCTCCCATCCAAGTACTAACCGAGCTCGCCCCTGCTTAACTTTCTTTCTTCCAATTTAGACCCAATTACAGAGCATAGAGTTTCATGCCAAAATGAAGACAGAACATAAATCAAAAAGTTAACATCAAAAGTTTTCTGAGGATCCTGGAGAAAGACCAAACCTAAAGGTGACCTGGAAAGTCTGGCCAGGACTGGAAGAGATGAAAATTACTGTTTAATTTTCAAAGTTCTCAGATTTAGGAGAAAAGCAGACATGTTAAAAGGACACTGAAAGGCACTGAAAAATAAATGTAAATACAAAACAGTTGCTTTTTATTCAAAACTCTCTCTCTTGTCTCTGACATGGCATCTTAACCACATTCTCAAGAAGTAGGAAAAGCATAGAAATGTCCTGATTATTCTGCATTTTGCAAGGAAACTGAGCTCGAAGGCTCTATAGTGGTCAACCCAGATGCTTGAGATGGATGATGTGAAGTCATGTATGTGTCCACCCGATACCAATGAATTAGCTAAATCTTTTGATTCAGGGGTAAATCAGGTGGTCTTACACACACACACACACACACACACACACACACACACACACACACACACCCGTGCTTTTTTCTCCTTTAAGAGACCCAGCACTTCTAAACAAGCTTTCTCTATTAGACATAACTGCCTTGAAATAAAATCATGTATGTAGGAATAGGCATATGTTCCTTATACAAACTTACCACTGAGTCTGCCTTTACACAAATACTCAAACAATCTGGCTGTTCATGGAAGCATTTTATGCCTGATATCCTAGGCACATTAGCTTCTTATCCAATAATAATCTTCTAAATCTGTGCAGTTCAGATTTATGGGATGAAATTAGGCAGACACTCTTCTGAACAGGATTGGGATAAAATGATAGTCTACATCTTGTGACCACACTTCTGATGCTTCAAGTTGCAAACCAGATTCCTCCCCAAATTACATGGTGAGATCTTTGCCATTGCTGGGTTCCCTTTATATAAACACTCTCAAAGGCACTGTGTAAGTGAGTGTATTAGTTAGAGAGTCTAGATCATGTTGTTCTAACAACCACAAGGATTCTGTTAATGACCTGGGCCACCATCAGAAACCCAGGTGACAGAGGTTCCATTAGCTTATAATGCTGCCATGTCAACACAAGGCCTGAGGGTTTGCTTTGTGGGGGAAAACTTTACAGAGCCACACACCAGCTTTTAAGTGCTTCTGTTCCAGAAGTGACCCGTATCACTTCTGTTCAAGTTTCGCTAGCTAAATCAAGCCGTATGGTTACATCTAACTTCTAAGGGATAGGGAAGGTAGTCTTCCTGTGTGTTGGAGTTCAAGGAGGTCAGGAAATGTTGGTGAACACTTAGCAATGTCTACATGTAGGACATTTGTTGGTCCAGCATCCACATGTAATGTGCACAGGTAATCCAAGCTGGGCTAACCAGATGCTCTCTCCAGAAAATCCAATGCACTGAATGCTTGAGCTGGACAATCCCAAACAACATTTATTTATTTTGAAATACCAATGAATTAGCTGGACCTGAAGATGAAGGTCTCTCCAGGAACCTTCGCTCTTGAGTGGAGTTATGCAAGAACAGAAAAAAAAGGGCTCATTCATTTCAGTAGTCAATTATTTTCTGCAATCCAGTCTCCCTGAAACTAACCTTGCTTTTGGTCCCTTTTTGCTCAGCCTGTTTCTGTAGCTTTCCTATGAATTTCGAGGACTACTAATACTCTCCCAATATATTCCTTTTCTTCTTAGTAAGAGTTGGTTTCTGTTATTTGCACCCCAAATTTTCCCAAACAGAAAATAAAGACTAAAAACAAAATGCCCAGCTAATGTGGTTTGCCAGGTGCTATGAGATATATCAACAGGTCTGCACTTGCAGGGAGAGATAGGGCACAAGGCTTGAAGTCGGGAAAATTGGATTCCAGTGTCAGCTCTGCCACTTGT
This sequence comes from Pteropus vampyrus, assembly GCF_000151845.1. Classification (NCBI taxonomy): domain Eukaryota; kingdom Metazoa; phylum Chordata; class Mammalia; order Chiroptera; family Pteropodidae; genus Pteropus; species Pteropus vampyrus. The sequence goes on from NW_011888909.1 coordinate 3,711,409, forward strand.
CTTGCTGTGTGAACTTGAACAACCTCCAAAATTCACCTATAAAATGAGGGTCTGGGACAAGTTGATCTTCAAAGTCCTTTCTGGCTCCAGTGGACCATGACTGTTATTTTGGGACTGCTGAAACAAGTACAAACCCTGTATTTTGGTCTCTGATTGAAACCAAAACCAGGCCCCACACTTTGATAAATAACCTGTCAACTCTACAGACTCGCTTGGAATCGCATTAGCCTAGGAAATCACGTATTGCTTATATTTTACATTTCAAATGTGCAGAGATTCAGGCATCTATCTGAGGATATGCCATCCACTCTGGGACTTCACCTCAGCAGCAGGGGTGGCATTCATTGTGAGTGATCAGGCTCGTTACTCATCTGATTCGTATTTATCATGCACTACATCTTTTAGTTTTTTGAGATTATTTGGGGTCCTTAATTTATATGTTATCTTAGTACCCAAGAGGCAGAAGAACCTGACATTTCTAGAACATTGTGATATAGTAATATCAATAAAAGTAATAATTACAACCTCAGTTCTCTGTCTCTGATTAGAAGAACCCCAGGAGTTGGGGAGAGAGAAAATTCTAAGTACTTCTCAGCAGGTGAGTGCATGGATAAAAAAATTAGATGACTTTCCCTGTGAGTAAGTTCTACCTCTGATTAAAATTCTGCCCAGAATAAAAGAGCGATGCATGAGATATGAATTACTCACTAAATGAGAAGGGCCTCTCTGTACACATTATTCTTCCTGCATTTAGCCAAAGCAGACTCTTTTCTAGCTCTTATATTTATTTTAAAAAGTGATTTTTCAGGATATTCTGCCCTGGAGAAGTAAGGATGAAGACCACATTCTACTAGGCATAATGGTGATATTTTGTCTTTCAAACACATGAAGGGGCTTCACCAAATAATGAAGCTCATGGTCAAGGGAAGCTTGGGGGCCATTTGTTCCACAGGCTGTCATCAGAAGGCAAGCTCTGGTTGTGGATTTTTTTCCCTCTCTACAAAGCTATCTCAATAGACTGGGCTCAGTATCTGAGATCTTGGCTATTACAATCCAGGACTGAACAAGTAGGCCCAAATTTTAAAGTGGATTTCAATGTTCTTCTGGATGAGCTGAGAAAAAAGGCTTGAGTAGCTGAGCAGAAGATAGATCCGGTTGCCCAGAAATTCCAGAAGTTCCTGACAAGCCAGGGTCCCGTGTGTGAAATCTGAGGCTTTCTGCTGGGCACAAAGTCCTATGGAATGTGCCTAACAAATGCTCTTATTACCTGCTGGCCTCAGTTGAAGATAGCAGACTCTGTGCCCTGTCAAAACAAAGTGCTTGGCAATTTGAGGACATGCTTGCTTTAGCACTCTGGTTCTCATGTGTTTCAAATGCGGTTTGCCTTTTTAGTACAGTTGCAATTCTTATACTTGCAATAACTTAAAAACAGAGAAAACACCCATGCAAAATAGGTGCGTTTTTGTGTCTGAATTCTGAAATGTGGTTTGACACATTGCTTTTTAATGCAAGATAAGGACTTTTTAAAATGATCTGCTTCTCCCTAATTTTAGTTGTCAGCTAGACTCACCCAGCAGATTAACTGAGTTCCTGCTGACCTTGGCAGGGGAGAGCAAACCTAGGAATTTGGCTGAACAAAAGCCATGTCCATGCAACCTGAGAAGCAACACATCCAACCAACTCAGGACGCTGTGGGTTTGGGGGTGGGGATAATCCTCTGGATCAGGGAATCGGGTGTCCAATGATTCGTTATGGCCTTAACTCTGGATCTAGCAGCTCTGAGTTCTGTTTTTCAGGGTTTGATTCCAGGACATCACCTTGTGAAAACAATGAGCACATGAGATTCTCACAGACCCAGTAGTGTCAGCTCAGTCTGGCTTGACAGCTAAGCCAATGCTGGAACTGACCCAGAAGTCCTTAAGTGAAGACTTAGGGTGCTGAGCTAGTGGTGAGCCAACACTTAAAAAGTGGAGGTGGGAGCAGCATCCAGCACAAACATGTGCAAATGATGAATGAAAGAGTATTTCTCATTAAAGGCTAATGTTAAGACCAGATGTGCATAATCCCTCAAGGCTATCTCCTCCCTTATGGTTGCTGCTGATAGCTTCCCACCAAGAAAAAGGAGAGGTAAAGGCGTGAAGTGAAGAGGGCAAAGGAGGTCTTGCCAGGCAGAGCATGGAGGCTGGCTTCTATTAGCTCTGACTTCCAGCAGCAAGTCACTGTGCCCTGTGCCATAGAGGAGCTCTCTGCACCTTGTTAGGCTAAGCCCTACAAGACTCAGGATTCTGAGATTCGGCTTCTGAAAGTTCCCCTAGTGGGAGTTATTTAAAAGATCAAGGGTCAGCAATCCCCTGAAAACAATGTATCAGCTGAGGAGATAGACAATGCCAATTGCATAGGTACCAGTTACAGAATTTGGGGAGGCTGGCTTCTCTTTTTTATGAGAGAGAAAGATGATGACGATAGAGCTGCTCCAGTAACTCAGTACTTTCCAGATTGCAAAAGGTTTCAACGTACACTGTCCATTAGATCCTCATCACAGACCAGGAATCATCTGTCTTTGGTTTATAGATGATTGAACTGAAGTGCTGATGTGAAGTGTCTGGCCCAAAATAACAAGCTAGTAAGAGACAAAATTGGAATTCTTTAATTTGCCACACTGTTTCTCCAAAAATCAAATTTATAAAATGCCTCCAATGGTTACTGAAGGATATATATAATCTACATATAGAGTGTGGTGAAAACAGGATATAGGTATATGATCACATCTGTGTGGTTGTTTACAGCAAGATCTTAAAGGGAACTGGGCCTCGGCTGGACAATTTTCAAGAAAGCCTAAGTTTTCTCTTTCAT
>NW_011888909.1:3716776-3720490 GCF_000151845.1 Pteropus vampyrus
TCCCACCTTTCTGTATTACAGACTTACAGTTTTCTACAGTTTATTATTTGTGTGCATCTTGGATCAGTCTTCCTTATGATTTTGGAGAGCAAGGACTGTATATTTTTCATCTTTGCATCCCTTACACTGCTCTATAATGATATCTGCTTTTTGAATGAAATATATTTCAAACTCTCACTCATTAGCCATCTAAAGCCAATCCTATAAATAAGCAATGAGGATGACCTTTGCCATCATTACCTAATGCCTAAGTACTGCAATGCTTTTTAATATACTTCTTGTCTTCAAGTTAGCCTCCCTGATTCATCTTCTTTAAATGTCACTTTAAAATAAATTATTTAAATTTCCCACTCAAAATCTTTTAAAGACTTCACTGTCTACCAGCCTGATAAGGTAAAAACTTCAAAGCCTTAAAGGTCAGGTCTCTCCACCAGCTTACTCCAATCAGCTATTTCAATTCATTTAATCTACCCATTCTCAAACAAGTGAGGCTGGCGGATTGATTGATTGATTGATTGACTGATTGATTGATTCATTCATTCATTCATCAAGGCATGGGTTGATTGCCTCCTATGTGCCCTGCCAGTTGCTGGGTTAGGTGGTAGAGATCTCTATATAAAAAGACAGTCCCTGATGTCAATGCAGTTACTATCTAGCTGGCAGAAAGTAAAGGGCCTATTACAATTCTAAGTGACATGAGACACTGGGAGTACAGAAGAGCCAGTGACCAAGTTGGCCTGGATGAGTCAGGGGAAGGTTAGCAGAAAAAGGACAAAGGCAGATAATTTTCCAAGAGGACTCAGTGTGGTGGGATAAAGAGAGGACATGTGACACAGAGAGGAAAAAATATGTAGAAAAACCAAGGGCCTTATGAGAACATTGTATCAACTTACAAGTGGTTCAGTAAGACCCAGTTGAAGCTGAATTCAAACTGAAAGGGATCCTTGAGATGTATGAAGTGGTATTTATTATCTATGTCAATATTTTTCAACTTGTATTCCTGAATCCAGTTCTGAGAGGCATCAAGCAGATCACCATGAGGACTAGAAAACTTTAAAACTGTGGTCACAAAAGTTCGCAAAGTAAATACATGCTCTCTTCCACTTTGGACAGTTACAAGATTCATAAGCATATTAAAGGTTCTGCTAAATTTTGCAATAAAACTAGCTGTTCAAAGGGTCTCAAATTTGTTTATCCAAAGAAATGACACCATCATGTACTCCCTGGACAACAGACAGTTTTTTTGGAAACACTGGTCTATACTGGCCTGTAAATGTAGACATGAGCTTCAGGGACAAACATAGTTAGTTGGTTTTGAATCTTGTCTCCATTGCTTTCTTACTGAGTGACCTTGGACAAGTTACTTAACATCTTTGATGGACAGTTTCCTTATATGTAAAATGAGCTTATAATATACTCTCTCCATAGGGAGGTTTTATTGAGCATCATGTCATCCTTACACATAATATGTGTTTAAAGAATTTCTTCTTCTTATTATTAGCTAACAGTTATAAATCTAATATGTCAGCTGAATTAATCGTAAGAACCTTCGGAGTTATATAGCTTTGTCCTTCCCTTAGCATTCTAGCATAGTTTCTTTATAGTGGCTCTTAAAAGATTCTTGTTTACTGATACTCAAACGTCAGCGGAAAAGGATTGCCTGAAATATTGCAATTATAAAAAATGGGAGTAGAAGGAAAAAAAAATAACCTAATACAAACATGATCAGAATTGAACTGATTTTCCTAAGTGAAGTATGATAATGTTCAGAGTAACTCACTGCCCTGTACTAATTTAAAAATAAGCCATATGAAATGCAGTCTTGAAAATAGAACTATCTACCATGTTAGGATTAAGATAATGACATGTGAGAGTTGAAAGGAATCTTAATCTGCAGGTTTTTAAAAGCAGGTGAGGAAGTTGTTCTTTTCCCTATGTAGCCTGGGACACATGCTCTATCCTTAGCCTGGAAAACTCTCCCTCACTTTGCCCCTCTAGAAAACTGCACATCCTTGAAGACTCAGCCCAAGCACCCTTCTTTAGTAAAGTCATCCTTGACTGTCCAGGTTGGGTTAGATAATACCCACTTGACTACTCCAGCACCCTGTGCACACTTGCATTAGGCAGCATTTAATGAATTCTTATTGAGTGGCTGCTGTGGCCAGGGAATTAGAGACACAATTGTTAGCCAAACAGGGGTGGTCCTGCCCTCATGGAGCTTGGAGTCTGATGGGACCTCAGACACCATCCGGGTAAAGTATTAGAAGTTGAGAAAGTGCTGTGGGGGAATAAAAGAGATGTTGTAATAGAAAGTCGAAGGGGTTGTGCTTTAGTTATTTACCTTGCTGTCTCGTCTGCAGGCTGTGAAATATTTGAGTATAATATCCGGTTCACATTTGTGTAATTTGGTAGAATACCATGGCCAGACATATTGAATATGCATTACCTCCTGAATGAATGACTGAATGAATTGGATGAGTTAAAACTGAGACACATAAGGCTTGCCTAAGGTGACAAGTAATTAGTGACAAGTCCGGGTATTACCTTTATTTAAAGTGGGAGAACACCTGTAAACACATATTATATGTTTTGTATAATATATAATCTAATATATATGTATATTTGGCCCAGCCCTGCCTGCTCGTCTTTGCTGGTAAGGGAGTGAGTAGCCTCACCGTGGACTTCATGCCGTATGATGCAGAGAGGACACTAAGTGCATCTGTTCTCTCTGACAGAAAAGGCCCACAGCCAACCTCAGAACAATTACTCTGTGTTCTGTTGATACTTAGTTTTATTTGGTTGTTTGGTTCTCTCAGGCCCTGTAAAAACACAAATATAATCAATGTCTTCAAACTAGAGCTAGCGCAAAGGAAGAATGCATTTTACTTGGGAAATGGTGGCTCCTCCATGCACTTGTGATTAAAGGAGCAAGCAACCATGTGCAACTCATCTAATTAACCTCAATGTTATGTCATTTAAGCAAGGTCTAGACAGAAGACCTACTCTATTATTCCAAATCCTTTATTAGACCAGTTCCATCTGCAGCCCACACTTTCCTTTCTTCCTTGTGATTCTGAGGGGCAGTGTGATTGCCTAATTTAAGTAAGAGCTAGCTCATTGCTTTTTCTGGGTGTCAAGACGATTTAGAGAATGACCTGGCTCAGGGATAACATTCTCATGTAATTATCAGATTCTATGAAAAATTAGAAAGTGCACATAAGGACATTCACATCCTGCCTGAAGAGAGCTAGACAGAGATGCATATATTTTTTTAGAGCATCACAAAAGACAACACTATCCCCATCCCCAAGGCCACTAGATTTTTAAAAGTCACCATTGCTAGCACTGTCTTTGATGGGGGGTAGCCAGAAGCACTCCTTCTAAGACTGGGAATTTCAGGTCTATTTTGCAGCAGGTGGTAGAACTTACCCCCCAACATAGTACTTGCTTTTTCAGATACAGAATACATTTTCTTGGTGGGAGATATAAAATTCGATAATCTCAAAATTTTATGTAATATTCAGTATATATAAGAGAATATGCATATTTCTTGCAAAGCTGTAAATCATAATAAAACAAACATCTATAAGCCATTTTAAGAGCCAGATACTCTTAAATTTGCCTATAGGATCTTCCCTACCCCAACTTCTTGCCTCATATAAAACAGTATTTGTCTCAGATAAAACAATATTTGAAGTATAAGTTTCTAATTCC
>NW_011888909.1:3721020-3723786 GCF_000151845.1 Pteropus vampyrus
TTTCTCAGTAGAGGATGCTGAAGAGACACTGGAGGAAAAAGAGGTTCTCCATGATTTCTGGTGTGGGCCAGGAAGGGTCAGTGTCCAATTGTGAGGATATCTGGTAGAAACTGCCCTAGCCACTGCTCAGAGTAAGGCTCCTATGTGACCTTGCGGCCTCAGCCTGGCAATAACCTTTGTGTACCCTTCTCAACATGGAAGCCAAATCCCCACCTGCCTGCGTGAACTCCTTTGGCAAGTTCTTGTACAGTTTGCATACAGGTTCATATGTCTTCGATGGTCACACCATGAACAGTTATTCCTCTTGCAAGTCTTCCCATTCCCAGGCATGCCCCATGAGCTCTGAAGGCTTTTTGCCCCTGCTGGCACCCAGACTTCTACTGTATGTCTGTACCCCAGCCTATACTCTGAAAGGTTACCTATTGTTTCCCAGTACTCCAGACTACCTCTGTCCTAGCAAACCAGTGAACTTCTCTGCTACCCAGTAGCTGGGCCACACCTCTTCTAATGATGTTAAACCTCTTCTACATTTGAACATTTTTGGTTGTTCTTTCTTATCCAAGGGTACCATACAGAGTCTCCTTATATATTATAGTTACTTTTTTACCATCATTAACAATTCTTTACATTACACTTCATCCTGTTTACCTACTGTGTGGTTTCTATCTGTTGATTAGACCCATATTATACAGGGTTCTCTGAGCTTCCCAGATCTGTAGTTTGATATCTTACATTATTAAAAAAAAAACAAAAAACTTGGTTATTATCTTCTCAAATAGTTCTTCTGTTCCTATCTCCCTTTCTGCTTTTCCAATTGCACACATTTTAGAGTGTTTTGGCCTTTTGTGCTTGGATGCTCTGTTTTGTTCTTTTTTAAAAAAAATATTTTTACTTTCATTTGTGTTTCATTTTGGGTAATTCCTATTGATCTGTCTTCAAGTTAACAAATTCTTTCCTTGGATATGTTAAGTCTACTGAAAAGTTCATCAAAAGCATTCTTTATTTCCATTATCATCTTTTATTTATAGCATTTCTATTAGACTCTTTCTTAAGCTTTCATTTCTCTGCTGAAATTTCTCATCTGTTCATACATGTTGTTCATTTTTTCTATTATAACTTTTAACATATTAATTAAAGTTATTTTAAATACTCTGTCTGATAGTTCCTACATTTCTGTCATCTCTAAATCTGGTTCTATTGATTACTTTGACAGTGAGATGTTTTGTCTCACATTTTTGTGTCTTATAACTTTTTATCATATGTGGTACTTTGTGATGTGTGACAGTAGTAAATAGTCTTTTTGTTTGGAAGTCAACATGCCTCTTCTGCTGCTAGCCTGTTAGGATAGGATACGGAGAAAATCTAGTCAAGAACTGAGCTGGGTTTGGTTTTTGTTGTTGCTATTGTTACCTTCAGTGCATCACTGGTTTCAAATTATTTTAGTGCTCCCTTGTACCTTGGGTGTGTCTGGGTTGCTGGAAGCTTTTTAAAAATATTTCTGGTAAATCCTTAGCTTTTGTCTGTCCTTGTGTGTCTATACCCCCAAGGAAAGTTTGTCTGCATGCTGTTGTTTCTTTTCTCAGTGGTAGACAGCTGTCATTATTTTGTGCTTGCTAGTCTAGTGGTAGTATATAGGAGGGGAAGGGGACGGTCCTCCATTTTCCTGATTCAGCCTTTATCTTAGTCAGGCCCTGTGTCTCTGGTATCAGGATTGTTTTGTAATTATGACCCTCCTCTCTGTAGCAGTCAAACTATACCTTGAATCTTTTGTGGGCCTTATGTTTGGAAGAGCATCTGCCCTTCCTCCAATGGTAGGAAGTCTTTAATGGATTGGGTCTAACCCTTGGGGTTTTGCCTTTTACCTATCCCCTGTAGTAGTGGTCTTGATTACACCCTTGTGGTGACAAGGGTGCTGCCCCTCCCTCAGCATCTTAAGGCATTTTATGTATGAGAAGAAGGATCTGGTAAAGATTTGCACTTTCTTTACCACCTTCCTCCTGCTACTCATCTCCTCCAGGCCTTCAACACTGAGGAGAGATTACTCTGACCTCCTGCCTCACCCTCAATCTTTCTTGTGGGTGTGTGGTGGAGGTCCATGGGAAAGAGCTTGTGAATGGGTGCAAACCTCTATACTCAAGCTAGCCCTCACTCAGACTTCAGAAATTTGTTAAAAACTTTTGCTGGATCATACTCAATAGTGAAAAGTTAAAATCTTTTTCCTAAGATCAGGCACAAGACAGGGATGCCCACTTTTGCCAATTTATACAACACGGTAATTGAAATCCTAGCCATAGCAATTAGGCAAGAAAAAAAAAAAGGCATTCATATCAAAAAAGAAAAAGTAAAATTATCTCTGTTCATACATGACATGATCTTATATGTCAAAAACCTTTAAAGACTCCACTAAAAACTGTTAGAACTAATCAATGAATTCAGTAAAAGTTAAGAACACAAAATCAACATACAGAAATTAGTTACATTTCTATACACTAAAAATGAACTATCTAAAAGAGAAATTAAGAAAGCAATCCTATTTACAACAGCTTCAAAAATAAAATACTTAGGAATAAATTTTGTCAAGGAGGTGAAAGACTGTACACTGAAAACTATAAGACATTGATGAAAGAAATCAAAGAAGACACAAATAAATTGAAAGCTATCCCATGTTCTTGGATTGGAAGAATCAATATTGTGAAAATGTTCACTCTACTCAAAGCGATCTACAGATTCAATGCAATCCTGATCAAGATTCCAATGACATTTTTT
>NW_011888909.1:3724513-3734959 GCF_000151845.1 Pteropus vampyrus
CAAATGGCCAACAGGTATATGAAAAAATGCTTGACATCACTAATTACCAGGGAAATGCAAATAAAATCACAATAAGATATCATCTCACCTATTAGGAAGGTTTTTTTTTTCAAAAAGACAAGAGATAACAAAAATTGGTGATGATGGGAGAAAATGAAACATTGGTGGCAGTATAAATTGGCACAGCCATTATTGGTAACAGTATAACAGTTTCTAAAAACTTAAAAATTGAACTACCATGTGATTCCCACTCTTGGGTATATATCTGAAGAAATTAAAATCAGTATCTCAGAGATATCTGCACACCCATGTTCATTGCAACATTATTCACAATAGCCAAGATAAGGAAATAACCTAATTATCCATCAATGAATAAATGGGTAAAGAAGATGTGATATATATATGTGATACCTTCAGGACTAGGCAGGTATCATAAGTGGGTGAGATGAGGTGTGGATGAAGAACAGTTGAGGTGGCAGGGATGGAGAAAATTAGAAATTCATGCCTATCTAAAGGTAACAGCTATGCTCAGTTTCCTCAGGAGTTACCATGTAGGAATGTAAGCCTCCTCTTTTCACAATAGCACATCTGAGTTTTTATATGGAATAACCCAATTTTAAATTGTCAACCAATTTTTAAAAATTTAACTTGTATTTGTCAGACAACATAGGGACGCAGGCTAGATTTGGTTCATGGGTCAGTAGTTTACAACCTCTGTCTTAAATACTTCTCATGACACCCCAAAAGAACTTGAATTATCAAAGAAAATCATATTCAATGAGAATTACTCTTTCTTATGTCTAATATCTAAAAACATTCTATTGACTGGAATAGGCAGACACTCTGGGGATCGTTACTAGTACTCATGAGATGTGTGAAGCCAAGGTCACTAGCGTAGGTGTTGTCACCTCTGGATCTGGGCAAAGGTTTGTGAGGTCCAAGACAAGGCAATGGTGGGAGTTTTTGCCAGAGAACAAATGGACAGGGCTGCTAGATTTGTGTTCATCTGGCAAAGGAGTTGTTTCAGCTCTTCCTAGACCAGAGAGGGTTGGAATGAAGACGAGAGAGCAGGAAGCAGAATAGAAATGATTTACATGAGCAAAAGAAAGACAAGGTAATCACAGCCCTAGAAGAAGGAATGGAAAGGCCCCTCTGCCAACAGCAAGGCTGTTTGGAGAACGAATCAGCAGCCTGAGGAGCAAATGAAGACACCCCTCCTGTCATAGCACAAGGGCATGAATTTTCCTTTCTGGCTCCTTTAACTGTGAATAAAATGAAGACACTCATTTACCCAGTGGTAATGAAAGTTTGAAGACACACAGCCACAAAATCCAATCTACAGGTTAAATGTACACTCTGCAGTTTCTGCTCTTCACTGAACCTGCTCCTATAACCTCATTTTGACAATGCGAGACAGTGGGCACTGTTGACTTGTCAGTGTAGTAGAGACTCCCAGGTGTGCTGGATGAAGTTGTGCAAAGGATTGGGATATTCTTCAAATAATACCCTGGAAGTTCTTCTCTGCATGACTAGAAAGCATATCAGGCCTCTAACAGCATAGCATGCTGAGTTAGAAAATGGCTTCCAGAAACCACAGGTTTAATCTAACAATGAATGGTTACCCAGGGCCTCTTAAGCATGGCAGCATAAATCTGACTGCTTAAAAATAGATGTGCACAGAGCTTTGCTCTGCTCTGCTGGCTTTGAACATTGAGCTGGAAGGGCCAGTGATACTACTTGAGCCATTCTCTGGGTCTTTGGGAAGTTCTGGTGGGAGGCCAACATGGACTCTGGGGTCTAGAACATGAGGACTCTCTATGTTAGGTGTGGGCTGTGACAAAAGCTCAAAGTGGACATTTGGGTTTTGTCTACTGAGCTGCCCTTGTTCTCAAGGTATTCTGCCTCTGTCATCAACCTTTCTGAAAGCATTTCTCAATTTTGTTCTCTAATCTCAAAATCCACTAGGTAGCTCTTTAAATATTTGAAGCCTGTATCTTTGTCTTCTTCCTACCTGTTTGAGAAAAAAAAAAAAAAATCCAGGTCCCATCAACTATTACTCAAGTGAAATAGCTCCCATGCTTCCACCAATCTGGTGGCCCTTTTTCAGAACTACATTTACTTTATCCATGTCTAAATTTATTCAACACAGATTTATGTAGCACTAAGAGAAGTGTCTTGGGGGAGTCAGGGAAGGTTTATAACATTTTAGGCAACATCTGAGTTGGGGCTTGTAGAATGAGAAAGAGTTCAGCAGACAAAGAATTGGTAATGCTCCGAAGAAATAAAATTAAGGAGTATCATAGGTATGAAGGTTGTATTCATTCCTTCCTGGTGCCATGGGGCCAAATGGGCTTCTGTGTTACCCTCCACCAGGAACACTGGACCTTCATTCTCTATCAGTGATTTCCATATGGAGATAAGTAGTTGTTTCGACCCTGCCAAGAATGAGAGTGAGAAAGACATGGCACAATGAGGACTGGGATATTTGTTGTTTGTTCAGTGTTATATCTTCAGTGCCTGGAACAGAGTCTGGAACACAGAAAATGCTCAATAAGCACTTGGTAAATAAGCAAACAAATGAAAGAAGTGAGTTCAGTGACAGGAAGGGCAGGAATTAGGGCAGAATCATTTACGAGGGCTTCCAAGGGGTTCTTTAGGGAGCCTGATAGCCAAAATGTGTGTGTCTGTCTCAAGGGGAGGTGGGAAGATGAGAACATGAGGGATGTAAGAGGAGCACTATAAGGATGGAGCTGGCACATTTACCCATGGAGAATTGAGAGACATGGTGGGGTGCAGCAGGGTGGCACAAAGCTTGCAGGAGGGATAGCTAAATGTTCGCGCTTAATCAATGATCTTGGGATGAATACATGAATAAATGAATCTAAAATGGTATGTTGAAAGGAAACAAAAGAAAAAAAAACAAAGATTTTTGGCAAAGTTCTAATAAGAGAACAAGAGGACAAAGTAAAGACGGGTATAAATGTTACGCTTCTTGCTACACAAACAGTAGACAAGGTTAAGTCAGACAAGGTTAAGACTTAATAATATTAGGTAAGAGTCAATATTTATTCTGTGTTTACCATGTGCTAGATGTGGTGCTAAGTGCTAAGGAGACAGAAGTGACCACAGTATTAATACACGTACTGTTTGTTTATAGATGGTAGTGACAACTGTTATGAAAATTCCCTCTATTTTATAGATAAGGAAACCGAGGCAGGAGAAGGAGGCAACCTGCCAAAGTCCCACTGCTTGGAAGTGGTAGAGCAGGGGTTGGAATTCAGAACCAGTCTTTTGGCTCCACAGTCCAGATCTCACCTCTAGAAAACAATACACCGAGATCTAAGAGTGGGGTTCTGGCTGCTGATATGGTAGAAATTCAAAATAGCCTGCTGGCTTCCTTCCTGAATCCCTCCTGGAGATTTCCCAGGAGCAAGGATTGTACTGGAATCATACTTCTTAAGTACAACACCGGATTTAAATTATAAATGTACACATCCTTTGACTCAGCAAATCTACCTCTATGATCTTATCCTTCATTTATGCCTGTACATACATAAATGACAAAAGTACAAGGTTAATTGTTTCAAAGACTTTGTAATAGTAAAATTCGGGAAACCAGTTTTATGCTCATCAATAGAAGAATGGTAATGGGATAAAAGGGTTGTCATTTAGAGAAAAAATATCGAATCCATATCTCACATCTTATACTAGCACAAATTCCAAATGATCTACATTTAAATGTAAAAAAATATAAAAGTACTAGAAAAACATTAAGTGGGGATAGATTTTATAACTATGACCCAAAATCCAGAAGCCATGAAAGATTTATAAATTTGATTACATAAAAATTTTTAATAAAATTTTTCTATGTATTTAAAAAGTCAAAAGCCAACTGACATACCAGGAAAACTTTTGCAACTTAAAGTGCATAAAAAGCACTAATTTATTTATTATATTAAGAGCAGCTCCTACACATTAATAAGACCAACAACCAATAGAAAGATATAAATTCAGTTCACAGAAAAAAAATAGAAATGTCTTTAAATATATGGATTCCACATATTTTGATATGTCATATTTTAATTTTTATTCAGTTCCAAATATATTTTATTCTATTTTAGCTTCTTTTTGACCAATGACTTATTTAGGAGTATATTGGGGATTTTAAATTTCTGTTTTTGTTTTGGTTTACTAGATTAATTCCATTGTGATTATAGAATATACTTTATTATTTCACTTCTGAAATTTGTTGAGACTTGCTTTAAATTTCACCATATGCACATGAAAACAATCTACAACCTATAGTTGGGTGAATATTTTTATACATTAGTTAAGTCATATTTGTTATTCACGATTCTTAAAGTTCCTATATCCTCATTGGTTAATTGCCTGCTTGTTCTACTGGTTACTAAAAAGTGTATTAAACTTTAGAAATATAACTGTGGATTTGTTTATTTTCCCTTTTAGCCAAGCTAGTTTTCAAACTATGAATTTTGAAACTATGCTATTAGGTGCACATAAATTTAGAATGTTTCATCAATCATCTTCCTATTGAATTGACCATTTTATCTCTAATAATGCTTCTTGTCTTAAAATCCACTTTGATATTGATATAACCACATCACTTTTCTTTTCACTCATGTTTGCTGGGTATGTATTTTTTATCTTTATATTTACAATGTTTCTGAATCTTTCTATTTAACATATGTCCCTTGTAAGATGCATACTGTTAGATTTGGGTTATTTTTAATTCCGAAAATCTTTTTATTAGAATATTTGCTCCACTTAAGGCTAATGTAATTACTGATATATTTGGGCCTAAATATAGCTTGTTAATTGCATGCTTGAGTTATAAAAGATGATCTTGTATTAGCATACTCAACATTTCTGAGAAAATGCAAGGTCCTTACAACACTTTAACCCAATCTACTTCCTTTCCTTTTTGTACTATTATAACTATGCCTTTAATTATGCATATTTAAACCATACAAAATATTACTTTATCAATTGTTTAGAAAATTCAATATTCATTAGTTTACTCATGTATCTACCATGTTTATCCTTTCTAGTTCTCTTTATTCTTTTCTGAATTATCGTATTTCTATCTGGGATCATTTTTCTCCTGCATGAAGAACTCTCTTCAGTATTTCTTTTTAGTTCAGGTCTGCTAGCAACAAAATCTGTTTTTGTGTGTCTGAAGTGTCTTTATTTTACTTTCACTTCTGAAGAATCCTTTTAATGGGTATAGATTTTTACAATGATTTTTTTTCTGTCTTTCAGCACTTTAAAGATTCTTTTCAGTGTCTTTTGACTTATTATTAAAATTATGAAGTTAGCTTTAAGTTTTTCTCACTCCTCTGAAGAGAATGTGGTTTCTTACTGACTACTTTCAAGATTTTTTTCCTTGTCTTTCGTTGTCATCAGTTTTACTATCACATACTTAGGTATGATATCCTTTGAATTTATCTTGGTTAAGGTTCACAGTTTGGGGCGGGGGGAGGTGTGCTGCATGAAATTTTGCATCAAGGCAACTCCTAAGCTATAAATATACTAGTGGCTTGATACTTTTCATAAGTGTTGGAAATTTTTCAGTTAGTAACTCTTCAGATATTATTTCTGCCCAATTCTCTCCCGACTCTACTTTGAATACTCCAATTATATAACATAAGTTATAGACATTTAAATTATGTCTTTCTATATTTTTTACCATTTCTCTCTTGCTTCAATCTGGATAGTTTCTCTGATTTGTCTTCCGGCTCATTTATCCTATTCTCTGATGTGTCTGATTTGTTGTTAAACCTATTGAATTATCAATTTCAGTAATTTTGTTTTTCATGTCCAGAATTTTAATTTGAACCTTTCTTTAAAAAGATTCCAGGCCTCTGGTGAAGTTTCCTATCTTTTCACCTATTTCCTTGAACATATTAATCATACTTATTTTGAAACCATGTCTCATAATTCAGATCTAGTTAACTTTTAGATCTGTTTCCATTGTCTATATTTTCTATCAATTTTGGTCATTTGGCCCAATTTCTTGCCATATCTAGTTATTTTTGATTCAATGAAGTTTTAATTTTATTCTGTTAGGTAGATACAGCATATACAGCATGGACTAATGTCTTAATATTCATTTACTCATCTTATCTGGAAGCCTCAAACACTCACCAGGGTTCCTCTTTCTTTATAGGCCCTTAACTTCTATTTTTGTTTCTCCAGTACTGTGAGACTGACAAAGTCTCTGATTTTAATCTCTGACTAACTTTTTATTCTCTTAGCATTTAGATACAAATATATCTTAAACTTATGTATTTACAGCTTAGGAGTTGGCAGATGTCTTGAGGTAAATTTACATGCAGTCCCTTTTCTTGGGATAGTGATCCTTCAAGGTCAGGCTGACTTGGTAGCTTTCAACTTTAATTTTGTATATTCAACTCAGTAGGAATACCACAAGCTCAAAGACTTTGCATTCTGTTTAACCTTTATACTTGTTATTATAAATTACCCAGGGATAAAATGCTGTGTCAAATATCAGGCTTATTTCAATGCGCTACTCTTCTGAGTTTTTGAATCTTCAAGTCTTGATTATTTTACAATGCCTTCAAATATCTGCTTTTTGTTCTTCATCCGGCTTTTATAGTTCTTTGTAATAAAAGTTTAGTCCACAAAATTATTCCATAATATGCAGAAGTAGATGTCTAAAGGAATTATTTTTAAAACAAGAATCCAAAGTTCAAATAATAAAAGCAAAACAAACAAAAAAAACCAATGGATATAACTATATCAATTTTGGAAATTTCTTCAACAAAGGACACCACAAAGTTAGCTCATGGGTGAAAGAGTGAGAGGCAATATTTGCAACCTCTTAAACTAATAAACAGCGAGTACCTAGGACACAAAAAGATAGGAGACTCAGTACAAATAATGGGCAAAAATTATGAATAAGTAATTTACAGAAAGGTAAAACAAATCACAAGTTTATGAAGATGTGTTCAATTTAATGAGTGATTTGAGAAATGTAAACAAAAACAATGTTATACTACTTTATGAGCATCAACTTGGTAAAATTGGAAAGTCAGGTAAATATTGATGAGGATTTGGGGAAGAAAGGAACTTTCACACTGTTGGTGGGAGGGTTGGAATCACCATTCCAGAAATCAATCTGACAGGTAGTATGTACTTTATAACCCATCAATCCTGTTTCAAAAAATATATCATAGAAAAATTCACATAGGTCTATAAAGAGATATGTATGAGGATGTTTACATCAACACTGTTTGGATATTAGTGAATGAGAGACATTGTAAATGTTCATCAGTAAGGAAATAAAAGAGTAAACTGAGGCAGATGTGTATGACAGAATGCTAAGTGGTAACCAATGAACTAGAGATACATTTACAAATTGTTTAGGATCTTAAAAACATAATGTAAAAAGAAAAAAGTAAGATATAGAAAGAGATCTATGCCAGCATGGTAATATTCAAATACATTTTAAAAACATAACTGTATAATAGATACAGTCCTGCAGAGTGCTTGGAGGTTCTGTATATAAGTTGCCTGGGTTGAGTCCTCACTCTGCCATGTACTAAATGAGTAACCTTAGGGAAATTACTTAACATATCTGTGCTTCAGTTTCCTCGTCTATTAAATAGAAACAAGAATTTATGTCATAGTGTGGTTGGGAAGATTAAAAAAGATAAAGTATGTCAAAGTGTTTAAATTGCTTAGTGCAGGGTCCTGATAAATTCAATTAGTTAGCAATAATTACAGATGCTCCTCTACTTATTTACTGTAAGGTTACATTAGATAAACCCATCATAAGTTGAAAATATCAGAAGTAAAATATGCACTTAATATACCTCACCTACTGAACACCATAGCTTATCCTAGCCTACCTTAAATGTGCTCAGAACATTTACAATAATCTTGAGTTTCATCTCAAGAATAATTGCTTTCCTCTCCTCACCAGAAGTAGAAGATGCGGATGTGTGTTTGTAGACATGACGGGATGTGAAAATACAAAACACAGTATCCAAAAAACACTGGTAACATAGCACATTATAGTATTGGTTGTTTACTCTCCTGATCACGTGGCTAGCTGAGAGCTGTAGCTTGATGTCACTGCCCAGCAATACACAAAGGCATCTGATCACATACTGCTAGCCCAGGAAAATATCAAAATTCAAAGTACAGTTTTTACTGAATGTATATTTCTTTCGCACGTCATAAAGTTGAAAGATCATAAGTTAAACCATTGTAAGTTGCTGACTTTAGTATTTTCAAAGACATTGATTCGAACTTTTGGAGTGGTATATACAGTTAGGATGAAAATGGGGGAGTGAGGATGGAAATGAAGAATAATAAAGTAAATTAATGGGGAGGAGTCTTTCATGGGCTAGTGATAATGGTAGTCCCAGAACTGATAAGAATAAATTAACTTAACTTTCTGAGTCTGAGATCCTAAAAACCTGAAAAAGTTAAACTCAAAACAAACAGAGGAAAGCTCTGAGGCATGGACTAACCATTTTCGAGTAGTAAACTGTTACCACCTTCTGAGAGGAGCTCGGCGGTCTAAACTAAAATGTCACTTATGGGACATGTCAGTGGTGTTGAACAAGCTTGCTGAGTAAATTCATGCAATAATTTGTCTATTGTGTCTGATTAAGTTATTTAAAAATCTAACTTCTGTTTAATTAGTTAATTAATCATTACGAATTAGTCTACTACTTAATAAGTCTCAAGTTGAGAATCTGTTATGTTTACAAACACATGCTACTCTCCTGATCTTTGAACTGTGTTCATGAAGAAATTAGATACCAGTTTGGTACCTGCTTCTCAGCATCCTTGGAATAGAGAGGGAGAAAAGCACATTAATGGCATCCCTTAGAGGTGATCACACCGAAATCTACTGAAGTATATAGGATACACAAATGACACAGTTAAGTACTGAGACAAAGCAGAACACAGTGAGTATGAAAATGAGTAGTACAGAGCAGAAGTGCTCCAAGAATTCACAGAAGGTAACAGGTGAAGCCCTGCGCTGCTTCGCCTGTATCCACTTAACAGACTTCTGCTGATGAGAGGCACAGGGTAAAGGCCTCTTTGGGAATGGTCACTGGCAGAAGCCAGGATGCTGGTTTTGTAGAACAGTTAGGCACTTCAGCTTCCGAAAGTATTTTTGGAAGTAGTAGATTCTAAGGAAATGGTAGACTCTGAGTTCATTTTCTTTTAATTAGCTGAATAACATAACAAGAAAAAAAAAGTCCCTCCAAAGGAGAGGAGTCAGAGTATCTTCATACATTTCTACTTTTATCTATTTCTGGAGTCCTTGAGTAACAAAATCTAATTCATATAAAAATAGTGATGGTGGTAAACGTAGCCTGAATTTTTTATTATCTTACATCCAGAGGGTCCTTAGAACTTTTTAGGCAAGCACAAATTTTCCCCCACCTGCCTTAGTGAGGCGGGCATTGGAAGGCCTTTTGTTTTTCCCCTTAGTTGGAAAATAGGCTTTAAGGCACAGAGCTTTTCTTGACATAGGCTAGAACTAGGCCTCCTGCTTTTAAATCCAGTGCAGTGTGTGATAGCAAGGAAACTTCTAATTTGCAGCAATCTGAAACCTGAGAGGAGGGGTTGCAGTTACTAACGATAACTGCTACCTACCGGTATCTATTATGTGCTAACTTCCTACTAGGAATTTAATGTTCATTACAGTCACCCTGCCCCCTTATTCATGGGAGACATGTTCCAAGACCCCGAGTGGAAGCCTGAAACCATGGATAGTACCAAATTCTGTATATATTATGTTTTTCTATACATACATATCTATGACAGAATCTAATTTATAAATTAGGCACAGTAAGAGATTACTAACAATAACTAATAACAAAATAGAACAGTTATAACAATGTAGTGTACTAAAAGTTATATAAATAAGACATAAAATAAGAATTACTTGAACAGAAGCACTGTGACACCACAGCAGTTGATCTGATAATTGAGATGGCTACTAAGTGATTAACAGACTGGGAACATCTACAGCTTGGGTACACTGGACAAAGAGATGATTCATGTACAAATGGGATGGAGCAGGATAGCAAGAGATTTCATCACACTACTCAGAACAGTAGGCAATTTAAAATATGGATTCTTTATTTCTGGAATTTTCCTTTTAATATTTTTGGATTCTGGTTGACCATGGGTAATTAAAACTGTGGCAAGTGAAACTGTGCATAAGAGAGGACTACTGTATCTCAGTGAATGTGATCAAACCATGAATTAAGTTGGTTTTATAGACATGAACTGAGAATCACAAAGATTAAGCAACTTATTTAAGTTACAATACATATAATAAGAATTAGACCAGGAATTTAAGCTTAAGACTCTCACCAATTATCCTATGCCATAGTTTGTTTTGGAATTCCCGAAAATTTTATTGGAGTTAAAATT